>NW_020686143.1:0-8232 GCF_002925995.2 Terrapene triunguis
GAGCCCAGATCCTGCTGCCTGAAAAACTCAGGTCACTGACAGATGAGTTGAAGGAGAATCCCCATTAACGGTTAGCATTATACAAGAACAGGGGTAGGCAACCTATGGCACGTATGCCAAAGGCGGCACGCAAGCTGATTTTTAGTGGCACTCACACTGCCCGGGTCCTGGCCACCGGTCCGGGGGGCTTTGCATTTTAATTTAATTTTAAATGAAGCTTCTTAAACATTTTAAAAACCTTATTTACTTTACATACAACAATAGTTTAGTTATATATTATAGACTTATAGAAAGAGACCTTCTAAAAACATTAAAATGTATTACTGGCACGCAAAACCTTAAATTAGAGTGATTAAATGAAGACTCGGCACACCGCTTCTGAAAGGTTGCCAACCCCTGATATAGAACCTCTGATGAACAGCAACAGTTATGAACACTAGAGGGTGCATGTGGGTGGACAAACACAAACGTGCACTCACACCACTACAGGGCATGTGCACGCAGACACAGACAAACACCACTAGAGGGTGCACCCCCCTCCCCACAGCAGTGGAGAGCACAGATCTTTTCTGAAGAGTATCTACATGCCTGCCTCCCTCCCCCCAGTGAGACACCTAACCCAGCACATCAGCACAGAGGGCTGTGGGGTACACACAGGGGCACCAGTCTGGAGGGCACATTCAAGGGAAGGAGCCTCTCACCTCCAGTGATAATGTCGCATTCCCATCTCCGAACGTGGACATCAAAATGTCTAAGGTCGAATTAAAGAAAGAGCAAAAATGGCTTCCGCCGCTCCGCTTTCCCTGCAGAGAGACCCAGGGCAGAGGGTGAGTTCTACAGGCGCTGAAGGGCGACTGACATTGGTGTTTGCCTTATGCAGGGCCTGATCCTGACACACCTCATGGAGTGAATAAAGCTTTTCTACCAGACGTGTCCAGGACATGTACGATGGTGCTGTTGCCACAGCGCGAGCTTCATGTGGAGAAAGGGAACAGTTTCTAGTAACAGTTGGAATACATCAAGGCTGGGGACTAAGCCCCTTTTTGTTCACGTCGGTGCTGGATGCATTGACAGAAAACAGCCAGAGAGTGGCCCCTGGCACATGCCTTTTGCAGATGACGTAGTGCTTGTGGGGGAGAGGAAAGAGGAAGTTAAAGAAGATGCAGAGAGACATGGAGGTGCATATTGGAAAGAAATGGCATGAAAATCAGCAGAAGAAATCAGAGTATATGGTCTGTAGATTAATGCTCTCCTGCAGGAAGACAATGGGCATGTACGTCTGGGGACCAGCCACTAGCAAAGCTACAGAAGTTTTAGAAGGTTCGATATCAATTTGCAAACCTCTAGAAGATAATAAGGTGATAAGTAACAGTCAGCATGGATTTGTCAAGAACAAATCCTGTGAAATCAACCTGATAGCTTTCTTTGGCAGGGTAACAAGCCTTGTGGATGGGGGGAAGCGGTAGACATGGTATATCTTGACGTTAGTGAGGCTTTTGACACTGTCTCACGTGACCTCATAAACCAACTAGGGAAATACAACCTATATGGAGCCACTCTAAGGTAGGTGCATAACTAGTTGGAAAACCGTTCGCAGAGAGTAGTTATCAGTGGTTCACAGTCAAGCTGGAAGGGGATATCGAGTGGGGTCCCGCAGGGATCAGTGCTGGGTCTGGTTCTGTTCAATATCTTCATCAGTGATTTAGATAATGGCATAGAGAGTACACTTATAAAGTTTGCGGATGATATCAAGCTGGGAGGGGTTGCAAGTGCTTTGGAGGATCGGATTAAAATTCAAAATAATCTGGACAAACTGGAGAAATGGTCTGAAGTAAATCGGATGAAGTTCAATAAGGACAAATGCAAAGTACTCCACTTAGGAAGGAACAATCAATTGCACACATACAAACTGGGAAATGACTGCCTAGGAAGGAGTACTGTGGAAAGGGCTTTGGGGGTCATAATGGATCACAAGCTCAATACGAGTCAACAGTGTAATGCTGTTGCAAAAAAACCAAACCTCATTCTGGGATGTATTTCCACAGTAGTTCTCAAACTTTTCTACTGGTGACCCCTTTCACATAGGAAGTCTCTGAGTGCGACCCCTCTTATAAATTAAAAACACTTTTTTTTTTTTTTTTTTTTTTACATTTAACACCATTATAAATGCTGGAGGCAAAGCGGGGTTTGGGGTGGAGACTGCCAGCTCACAACCCCCCCATGTAATACCCTCATGACCAGGGCCGGCTCTAGGATTTTTGCCGCCCAAAGCAAAAACAATTTTGGCCGCCCCCCCCCCCGTTTTTTAATTACCCCACCCCCGGCTCCGCCTCAACTCCGCCCCTTCCCCAAATCCCCAGCCCTGCCTCCTCCCCTCAGGCTCTCAAGTCTGGGAGGGAGGGGGAGCAGCGGCTCGCGAAACGGCCGCTCGGGATCTCCCCCTCCCTCCCAGGTTTGAGAGCCTGGGAGGGAGGGGGAGACTCCGAGTGGCCACGGTGCAGGCGCCGCTTCTCCCCCTCCCTCCCAGGCTCTCAAGTCTGGGAGGGAAGGGGAGCAGTGGCGCGCGAAACGGCCGCTCGGGATCTCCCCCTCCCTCCCAGGTTTGAGAGTCTGGGAGGGAGGGCGAGTAGCGGCGCGCGAATCAGCTGTTTCGCGCCCCGTGGCGCGCGAGCGGCAGCGGAGGTGAGCTAGGGCGGCCGGGGCACATTTTTAGGGGCGGCAGGGGCGGTATTCTGGCGCCGGCTATGCCACCCCTAAAAATGTGCCGCCCCAAGCACCAGCTTGTTTTGCTGGTGCCTAGAGCCGGCCCTGCTCATGACCTCCTGAGGGGTCCCAACCCCCAGTTTGAGAACCCCTGTATTAGCAGGAGCGTTGTAAGCAAGACACAAGAAGTAATTCTTCCGCTCTACTAGAAGGATGAGGAGGATCGAGTCCCAGCGATGAAAGAAACAAACACAGTTTTGCCCTGATCTTGGATGGGGTTTACAGGCGTTACCCTAATACCAACAGCAAACGCTTTTGTTTTGGAATTTCCATGTTGGTGGTACAAAACACAGTGCAAAATCCCCAACAAATGAATGATGGGTTCAAACGTACCTGCAGAGAGAAATTCCTGCACGTCTCTTTAATTCCCTTGAACTCAACGCTGGAGTTAAAGCTTGGGACTTGGAGTGATGGGAAGAGAGGAGCAGACATTAGAGCTTTCATATCAGATTTTCATATCAACTCACTCCTGCCTGGGGGAAAATCTCCTTCTCTTCCCAGCCACGATGGCTGCTCTCTCCACATGCCAGCCCTGCGCTGCCAATAGTTTAACATGCGGCTGCTACAAAACTCCCTCCCTTCCTCCCTGTCTCACTCTGTCTCTCTCTCCCCTCCATTTACACTCCGCTTTGCCTGTCCCTCCTGCTCCTGTATCTGAGACTTCTTCACGTGTTTCCATCTACTCTACAGAGAGACCTGCTGGGTACAGACGCCTCTGCTCACTGGGGAGAGCTCACCTTTTCACATGCCTTAGCCCCATCGTGCTGCCGACCAGGAGCCGCCCGAGGTAAGCACCACCTGAGCCCCCTCTGGCACCCAAACTCCCTCCCAGAGCCTGCATCCCGCACCCCAACCCACTGCCCCATCCCTGAGCCCCATCCCAGAGCCCACACCCCCTCCCAGAGCCTGAACCCCACACCCCCAGCTGCACCAAAGCCCTCTTCCCCAGACTCAGCCAGAGCCTGCACCCATCTCACGCCCCAACCCCATGCCCCAGCCTGGGGAAAGTGAGTGAGGGTGGGAGAGAGATGCAGTGGGTGTGGCGGGGCCTCAGAGAAGGGGCGGGGAAGGGTGTTTGGGTTTGTGTGATTAGACAGTTGGCAACCCTAGGGAAGAGACACCTGGACACTGGCAGCCCTCCTCACCCACTCCCCGGCCTGGCTCCGGTGCAGAGAAGTGTAATCCCGGCCTGGCCCTGGCACAGCCCCTACTCCGTTCCCAGAGCCAGACCTGGGCACGCTGGTGGCTGTGGCTCTGAGACAACCAGAAACACCCCAGTGGTTGGAGAGGCTGGACTGAGGGGAGGTGAGAGCCTTGAGGCTGAGCCCTCCCCGGCCAGGGCTGAGAGCCAGAGCGACCCCGTCCATGGGAGCTGATGCACTGTCCCAGACCAGTTCCCGGCTCGCTGCCCCCTCAGGGAAGACCTCTGCCTGTTTAGCCCCAGACCCTGCTCAGCGCCCGATGTGCTCCCTCCATGCCCCCAGAGGCAGGACCCACCTTTGCATAGGGTCATGTTCCCATTGGAGGGGATGTAGCCAGCCAGGCACTCACACCGGTAGCTCCTGATGTTGTTGATACAGGTGGCCTTGGGGCCGCAGATACCTGGGGTCTTGCGGCACTCGTCGATGTCTGAGAGGGGAAAGCGGGGGAGAGGGGGTCACACACAGCATGGCTGGGGGCACATGGAGGGGGGGCGAATGACCATGGAGGCATCCCCCACCGATTGCAGGGAGCGTGGTCTGTCGGTTAGTCTGTCTGCTCCATCTAACACCCCCCATTCAGTTCTCCTTTCTTCCCCGCTATTTGCAGGGCCCCAATCCCTGCGGCGCAACCCCTCCCCCACCCCCAGATCGGGGGGCCCCAACCTTTTTCAGACAAGGACCCCGCGATACCCTCCCTGCACCAGCCCTGACAGAGTGGGGTCACGGCGAGGGGTCCTGATCAGCCAGTTAAGCTGCAAAGGGGAAGTGACTTAGGCTGCCTGGGAGGGGACAGGTGGGGCTTCTATACAGCCCGAGGGCTGGGCCCAGTGGTGGGGGCCTGAGGCGAGGGGGGCTAGGAAGGCCCGAGGGGGGGCTAGGAGCCCCGGAGGATGGGTTTAGTTAGCAGGAGTCGCAGAGACAGGTCTGACTTTGAAAGGCTCCCCCAGAACGGGGATCACAGCATGACCTGGCTGGACGGCTGAGACATGGGGCAGCCATGACTCTGGGAGCTGCGATGGTGGAAGAGAAGAAAGGGGGGCGCTGAACTGGAGCTAGTTGCCAGAAGGGGGCGCCATGCTCAGCGTTACAGACCCCAGCCTGATGGGTCCCCTCCCCGTTCAGGATACATCCAGCACCGCCTGTCCCACGGAGCACTAGGAGAAGAATGGGTGGGCTGCGCCCAGGGGAGTGTCCCTTTAATCTAGTTTCTTGCTCTTTGATGGCGCTCACGGGGGTCTATGGCAGAAGCCTGCAGATCCCCGACATGCAGCCAGGCCCTGCACGGCTGGTAAACGGGTTGTTTGGAATCCAGCTGGATCCAGGGGATCCCCCTATTCCTAACACTGCGCAGTGAGCAGCGGCCCCACAACGTCCATTCCTGGACCCTGCTGTGACCCCCCCGGCCTAGGACCCCGTGGGGCGAATCCACCGAGCCCTCGGACGGATGACGCCAGCTCGACACTCGCTGCCGATCCAGCCTGTGGAAGCCGAAGCTGGAAGAGGCCTGCCCAGCCTGACCCCCAGCATAGCCCCAGCCGGTGTCGCCACCCAGCGGTTCACCAATCCGGCCCCAAACGCAGGGGACTTCACTGCCCTCACTGCCTCCTGGGGCCTTTCACCGCTGTGGAGAGTCTGATCTGACAGACGGGCCCCGCCCTGCCCAGGCACAGAGAGCCCTGCCGTGATCTAGCCAAACGCTGGAGGGCTGGGCACCCACCTGGCTGCTAACGCAGGTAGCACCAGCTGCCGGACAAAGGGGGGTACACGGGGGATGTCGGGGCTCCATGATGCAGTGGGGTCACTCACCCCGTGCAGGGAGTGGGGTTTTCTACCTAGGGACCCGACCTGCACGTGCAGAGACGCACTCATTCTGGCCAGCCAGCCCCTGAGGAGCCTGCAGTCCTGTCTGGGGCAATGGGAGATGGAGAAGCAGAGCTGGGACGAAAACCCCTTGAAGTCAGTGGTGCTGCACCAATTTACACCACTGGGGCTCTGGCCCCCGCTTTGTGACCATTTCACGTACAGAAGCACTGAGTTGGTGGTGACGCATGGGGGACGGGCGCATTGTCTGTCATTCCCATGATCGATTATCCCGGAAATCCCAGCCAGGAACGAGTGCTGGAATTCGACATTCGCCTGTGTCATGAATATCAGCGAAAGGGTTAAGCAGTTCAAATAACCTAGTTGGCACCATAAGGACCAATGAGGAAAAAAAAGATACTTTCAAATCTGGGGGGAGAAGGATTTGTTTGTTGTTCTCTTTTGTTGTTCCCTCTGCAGATGGAGAGCGAAGCCAAGCAGGTACAACATCTCCTGAAAATATACCTGGAATAACACATCTAAAACTACAGCAATTGTAAGTAGGGCAAGGAAATGCATTAGGTTATCTTTTGTTTTGGCTTGTAAATTTTCCTATTCTACAGAGGTAGGTTTTTTTTCTGCTTTTTAACTGTGAAGCTGAGCCCAGAGGGGAATCCTCTGTGTTTTAAATCTTAGTATCCTGTAAAGTACCTTCTATCCTGATTTTGCAGTTGTGATTCTTTTATTTTTTTCTTTATAAATAAAGTTCTTCTTTTAATAACCTGATTGATTTCAGTGTCCTGAAGACAAAGGGTCTGGTCTGTGCTCACATTGCTAAGGAATTGGTTGGTATATTATTCTCAAGCCTCTCCCAGAAAGGGGGTGAAGGGGCTTGAGGGGATATTTGGGGGGGATAGAGATTCCAAGTGACCCTTCCCTGAATATTTTGTGTAAATCAGTTGGTGGTGGCAGTAATACCGTCCAAGGAAAAGGAAAGGAATTTGTGCCTTGGGGAAGTTTTAATCTAAGCTGGTATAATATAAGCTTAGGGGGTCTTTCATGCAGGTCCCCACATCTGTACCCCAGAGTTCAGAGTTGGGGGGGGAACCCTGACAGCCTGCTTATTAACCCAACATTTCAGCCATCCAATCAGGAAGCAGAGAAAGACCATGGGACTCAGGAAACCAATTCTACAACATCAGGGACAAGTTTTCGGAGCAAAGTTTGCCAGTAAAATCAGACATTTATCCACCCAAACAGTCAAAGGGTCAGCCAGTGAATGAGCAAAATTGGATCAGCATGCAGAGCTGTTCTGCTGAAGCCCCCTGTCGTTCAGATCAGCAGTGGCCTATTAGTCACCATCCCTGAGGTCAGATGGGTGGCGAACCTTCCTGAGGAAGGTGGGGCAGGGACACAGAAGAAAGCTAAGCTCTCCCCAATATTTATTCATAATGCTTTTGCTTCTCACAGAAATCTTTGTGGCTAAAATCTCCTTCGCCTGACATCAGCAAACAAGTCAATCAGCGGGGAGAGTCAAGAGCACTCACGGATCCTTCCCTTGGGCCATGTTCCAACAGCTCTTTCTCAGACTCCCCTTCTCTCTCTTTCCCGTGACAGCGTTTTGCTATTTCCCGCTACACCCCTTCCCCTCAGTCGTTATTTGCATAAAGGCAACACCCAGCGCGCTGCACACACACTGCCATAAAGAGCTTCTAGTCTAAATAGACAAGAGGTGGGAGAGAAAACTGAGGCAGGGAATTGCCCAAGGACACCCAGCAGTAACAGAGCTGGGACTAGAACCCAAGTCTTCCGAGTCCCAGTCTCATACCCTACTCACTAGACTTGTCTCTTTCAGCTTGCTTCCTCCCTAGAAGGCCAAGAATGTGTCTCCCCTGCCTCACCATGCAGATTTTACTCTCTGCTCCCCCTCACTGAGAGGAGCTTTGTGTCTCCTGGCTCACGGCCGGGAGTGCATCGGGACTGGAAAAAAATCCCTTGTGCCTTTGCCAGGAAACTCAAGTTTTACTCCATTGTTAAACCTCTTTGAAGGCAATGGGCCTATGCCGTTCCTGTGAGGGGGCTTGGTAGTGCAAGATGCTACTGAAGGCCGCTGAGCCACAGAACAAGGAGAAAGCAAGTTTGTCCTGGTCTAGTAGCTGGTTCCCATAAGTAGATAACAGCCTACTACAATGACTAGCCAATGGAATTACTCCCTTAGCTCCAGCAGCCGAGATGTGTGATTTCAACAGGCAGGTTCTGGGTTGATTCCTGCTAATGACCCCAGCTGGTTCCTTTGTGATGCCAGCTCCTTCCCCAACCTTAGCAGCTGCTGAGGGTTAGGTTAATGGGGTTCCAGAATCTAATGGGCTTTTTGAACACAAGCTGTATTAAAGGTTTTCCAACACAGAGTCCTCGGCTCCGTCTCAGCCCAGTTTGCTTTGCAAAGACCTGACCTGCCCCCACCTCA
>NW_020686144.1:0-10223 GCF_002925995.2 Terrapene triunguis
ACTGAATGGATGTTTTCAGAGAACTATCCACAACAACTCCAAGATCTTTCTTCAGTGGTAGCAGCTAATTTAGACCCCATCATTTTATAGATATAGTTGGGATTATGCTTTCCAATGCATTTATCAACATTAAATTTCAAATAGGATGAAATTCAAAAAGGACATGTGCAAAGCACACCATTTAGGAAGGAACAATCAGTTGCACACATAGAAAATTGGAAATGACTGCCTAGGAAGGGGTACTGCGGAAAGGGATCCTGGGGGGGGGGGGGGCATAGAAGACCAAAAGCTAAATATGAGTGTAATCCTCTTGCAAAAAAAAAAGTGAGCATTCTTCTGGGATGTATTAGCAGGAAGGTTGTAAGCAAGACATGAGACTTAATTCTTCTGCTCTGCTCCATGTTGATTAGGCCTCAACTGGAGTGATGTGTCCAGTTCTGGGAGCCGCATTTCAGGAAAGATGTGGACAAATTAGAGAAAGTCCAGAGAAGAGCAACAAAAATGACTAAAGGTCTAGAAAACTTGACCTATGAGGGAAGGTTTAAAAAATTGGGTTTGTTTATTCTGCAATAGAGAAGACTGAGAGGAGACAGGATAATTGTTTTCAAGTATGTAAAAAGGTGAACTGTTTAAATAGTTAATTGCATTATGCTAATGAATACAACTATTTACCTATGTATGCGTAGGAAACAGATTACCTTCAGACCAACAGTATACATTGTCTATTCTTCATCCCAGAAAAGCTCTGCTGTGATGATGGCTTGCTGCAACTATAAAGAAAGCTTTGGACCCGATCCTTTTTATCTCAGATTTGCTTAAACTTTGTCAGGGAAAGTCTAAGCCCATAAGACTGAGATCTCCAGGTTATTCTGGACTCCCCCTGGAATTCTCATGGAAGAATTTGAACAAACTCTGCACATGAACTGCCTACTGAACTATCACCTTTTAAATTGATTTCTGAAAGACCTTTACAAATCAGCAGCCTCACTATCCCTGCTATGAAACTGACCTAAGAACTTTACCTCATATCTATATGCATGTCTTTTAACCACAGTAACTCTTTCATTTTTCTTTTATTAATAAATCTTAGATTTAGTTAATAAGGATTGGCTGTAAGCATGTATTTTGGTGAGATCTGATATAGTTACTGATCTGGTGGGCAATGTGTCCAGATTTTTGGGATTGGTAGAACTTTAGATATGGTGAATAAGATTTTTAGTAATCCCGCACTGTACTAGACTTGGCTGTGTGAATGGGAGCCAGTAGCTGCAATGTTTAAAGGAGACTGTATTTTGTCTTGTATCTACAAAAACAAGAAGGAGTCTGGTGGCACCTTAAAGGCTAACATATTTTGTCTTGTTGATAACCAGCATAATAGTACAGAAGTTGTTTGATACTGGAATTTAAGTATAGAGTAAACCAGCAGTTTGGGGGATTGTCTGCCCTATTGCTTGCAGTTTGTCATGAGTATGCATTCTCAGTGTGGCTGCTCCAGGCACCACAGTCACATATAGGAGTTCATAAACATGAGATTTTTCATGGGAAAATATTGGTTTATATCATTATTTTTCAGTGGAGCACTGTGAATGCTCCCTAAGGGCACAAATGAACAACCCAAGAACACACTAGGAGTGACCTACCAGAACACAGCACTCTTGGAAACTGTGAGAATTTTAAGGAAGTCAATGAATGAGTTCATATGGATCTCTAAAATGCTGGAATTCTGCAGAGTATTTAACAAAACTGTGGACTTCAAACCTACACAGTTGGTTCATAGTCAGGATTTATCGGTGATTCATAGGGATAAATTTTTGACAGTAGTTTTCTTGTTTTTATGCTTAAAGGTCTTGTAAGTTGTGAAGGCTGTTTGTTTTTTGTTTTGTTTTTTTTAAATCCCCATGATATAATATTGAGGGATAATGTGTTTTTTGTTTTTCATTTCAAATTGAAATCTTTTTCATCGCTAAATGCAATAGATTAACTGAATGATGTCCATGGTTTGCTGCTTTTTTTTTTTTTTGATTTTTTCCCCCCCACACTCTAGAATTTTACAAAACTTTTCCAATTTTTGGGAAAAAATAGAGGGGGGGGGGGAAAGGAAAGAAATAAAAAGGAGAATGGGTCAGGAAATGGGGAGAAACAAAAACTCAAAAAAAAAATCAAAAACTGAATGTTGTGGTCTGTGAAACCCCAAAATGAATCAAGGTTTTCTATTAAAAGTGAAAAAAGTCATTAAATTTAATGTGAAATGTTTCAATTTTTCATGGAAAATTTTCAGAATGAAATTCATTTGTTCAAAATTTCTCATAGGAAAAATTTGGAGAGTTTAACCAGCTCTGATCTTCTGTCACTTTTAAAACTTTCTTATATACATTTTATAATTCATCTATCACCAAATAACAGATGGTTGTTTGTTTTTTCCTTTTTTATAGAATCATAGAATATCAGGGTTGGAAGGGATCTCAGGAGGTCATCTAGTCCAACCCCCTGCTCAGAGCAGGACCAATCCCCAACTAAATCATCCCAGCCAGGGATTTGTCAAGCCTGACCTTAAAAACCTCTAAGGAAGGAGATTCCACCACCTCCCTAGGTAACCCATTCCAGTGCTTCACCACCCTCCTAGTGAAAAAGTTTTTCCTAATATCCAACCTAAACCTCACCCACTGCAACTTGAGACCATTACTCCTTGTTCTGTCATCTGCTACCACTGAACAATCTAGATCCATACTCTTTGGAACCCTCTTTCAGGTAGTTGAAAGCAGCTATCAAAATCCCCCCTCATTCTTCTCTTCTGCAGACTAAACAAGCCCAGTTCCCTCAGCCTCTCCTCATAAGTCATGTACTCCAGCCCCCTAATAATTTTTGTTGCCCTCCGCTGGACTCTTTCCAATTTTTCCACATCCTTCTTGTAGTGTGGGGCCCAAAACTGGACACAGTACTCCAGATGAGGCCTCACCAATGTCGAATAAAGGGGAACGATCACGTTCCTCGATCTGCTGGCAATGCCCCTACTTATACAGCCCAAAATGCCGTTAGCCTTCTTAGCAACAAGAGCACACTGTTGACTCATATCCAGCTTCTCATCCAGTATAACCCCTAGGTCCTTTTCTGCAGAACTGGTGCCTAGCCATTCGGTCCCTAGCCTGTAGCGGTGCATGGGATTCTTCCGTCCTAAGTGCAGGACTCTGCACTTGTCCTTGTTGAACCTCATCAGGTTTCTTTTGGCCCAATCCTCTAATTTGTCTAGGTCGCTCTGTATCCTATCCCTGCCCTCCAGCATATCTACCACTCCTCCCAGTTTAGTTTTCTTCCCCCTTAAAGCTCCAAAGACAACTGCCAACTACTGGAAGAGCAATGCTGTTAATCCTGTAAATTATGCATCTCCTCACTTGAAGCAACACCAGTTAAACACAAATTATGCACAAGCCCCTTTTTTCCGTCTCTTCTTTTCACCAACTGACCCCCAGTTGCCTACCCATCCCATGTACACACAGTACCCTAGTATATTTTACATCAAGATATGCTTTCTGATATATTGGTCAGTGAAGAGGGAGAAACAATAATGGGAAACTTGGAAATGGCAGAGGTGCTTAATGACCTCTTTGTTTCGGTCTTCACCAAGAAGTTTGATGGTGACGGAACACCTAACATAGGGAATGCTAGTGGAAATGGGGTAGGTTTGGAAGCTAAAATAAAAAAGAACAAGTAAAAAATTACTTAGAAAAGTTACAAAAACAACAAGGAGTCTGGTGGCACCTTAAAGAGTAACAGATTTATTTGGGCATAAGCTTTCGTGGGTAAAAACCTCACTTCTTCAGATGCCACCAGACTCCTTGTTGTTTTTGTAGATACAGACTAACACGGCTACCCCCTGATACTTAGAAAAAAGTTAGATGTCTGCAAGTCACCAGGGCCTGATGAAATGCAAGAAGTAACTTTTAAAAATCCAAAATCTACAGTAAATATAAGAAAATTATTTTAGAAATCACTTCCCCGAATTACAAATTACATTCACACACAGCAAGTTTGTGTACTCACCTCAGTATTCTCTCTGCAGACACAAATAAACCCGCCAAAATCCGTTGGACTATAAAAGCAGGTGAGGGCAAAGTGCAAATGTTTAAACAAGCACTCAGGCAACATGGGAGGGGCCTGGAGGACAATGAAAGAAAAACGCTGTGAGTTTCCATGTGTGTATCCCACCCCATCCAGGTAGGAGTTTTATTCCCAGAATCCACAGGCCCCAAGATTTCTACTCTGGCTTTCCAAAAAAAGAACCAGTTAAAAATTACTCAGAAAAGTTAGATGTCTGCAAGTCACCAGGGCCTCATGAAATGCATCCTAGAATACTCAGAGCTGATAGAGGAGGTATCTGAGCCTTTAGCTATCATCTTTGAAAAGTCATGGGAGACAGGAGAGATACCAGAAGACTGGAAAAGGGTAAATATAGTGCCCATCTACAAAAAGGGAAAGAAACATCCCAGGAAACTACAGATCAGTCAGTTTAACTTCTGTACCAGGGAAGATAATGGAGCAAGTAATTAAGGAATTCATCTGGAAGATAAGGTGATAGGTAACAGCCAGCATGGATTTGTAAAGAACAAATCATGTCCAACCAATCTGATAGCTTTCTTTGATAGGATATCAAGCCTTGTGGATAAGGGAGAAGCGGTGGACGTGGTATACCTAGATTTTAGTAAAGCGTTTGATACAGTTTCACATGACCTTCTTATCAATAAACTAGGGAAATACAACCTAGATGGGGCTACTATAAGGTGGGTGCATAACTGGCTGGATACACGTCTTCAGATAGTAGTAATTAACGGTTCACAAACATGCTGGAAGGGCATAGCAAGTGGGGTTCCGCAGGGGTCTGTTTTGGGACAGGTTCTGTTCAGTATCTTCATCTACAATTTAGATGTTGACATACAGAGTACGATTATTAAGTTTGCCGATGATACCAAGCTGGGAGGGGTTGCAAGTGATTTGGAGGATAGGGCTATAATTCAAAATGATCTGGAGAAACTAGAGAAATGGTCTGAGGTAAATAGGATGAAGTTTAATAAGGACAAATGCAAAGTACTCCACTTAGGAAGGAACAATCAATTTCACACATACAGAATGGGAAGTGATTGTCTAGGAAGGAGTACTGCAGAAAGGGATCTAGGAGTCATAGTGGACCACAAGCAAAATGAGAGTCAGTGTGACACTGTTGCAAAAAAAGCAAACCTGATTCTGGGATGCATTAACAGGAGTGTTGTGAACAAGACATGAGAGGTCATTCTACCGCTCTACTCTGCATTGATTAGGCCTCAATTGGAGGCACCACATTTCAAGAAAGATGTGGAAAAATTGGAGAAGGTCCAGAGAAGAGAAACAAATGATAAAAGGCCTAGAAAACATGAACTATGAGGGAAGACTGAAAAAACTGGGCTTGTTTAGTTTAGAAAAGAGAAGACTCAGGCGGGATATGATAACAGTTTTCAAGTATCTAAAAGGGTGTAACAAGGAAGAGGGAGAAAAATTGTTCTCCTTGGCCTCTGAGGATAGGACAAAAAGCAATGGGCTTAAATTGAAGCAAGGGAGGTTTAGGTAGGACATTAGGGAAAACTTCCTAACTGTCAGGAGTGGTGAAACACTGGAATAAATTGCTAGGGAGGTTGTGGAATCCCCATCACTAGAGATATTTAAGAGCAGGTTGGATAGACATCTATCAGGGATGATCTAGATGGTGCTTGGTCCTGCCGTGAGGGCAGGGGACTGGATTTGATGATCTCTCAAGGTCCCTTCCAGTTCTAGCTTTTCTATGATCTGATACTCAAACTATAGTTAAAAATAAGTATATTTTGTATTTGAAAGCTCTAAAGACACATGTCTAGTTCTCTCATCTCCACAGCTCTGTCAGAGCAAATTTCTGCCTTAAAGCTCTAATAAGAAAAGGTGAGAGGTTTTGGTTTCAACTTGCCTCTTTTGAAAAAAAACAAACAATAAAATTAAAATACACCCAAAATGAAGTGCTTGCCTCTTCTTAGCATTGCAACACTGAACCCTACATTATGTGACAAGGAAATTAGTTTCTATTGCTCTCTTCTACACATTCAGCAAGATCCAGTTAATACAGATCAATGTTAGTCCAATCTCTGTATTTGCCCAAAACTCCTTCTGATCATATGCCACTGTTTTATGAACGACTTGAAATTTTTTTCCCCATCTTCAGTTATATAACATCCCTGTGATGCATCTAAACTTTAACTTCAGTCATTCCAATTACTCCAGAAACAAGAAGTAACTTCCAAAAAATCCAAAATCTACAGTAAATATAAGAAACTTATTTTAGAAATCACTTCCCCGGATTATAAATTACATTCACACACAGCAAGTTTGTGTACTCACCTCAGAATTTTCTCTGCAGACACAAATAAGCCCGCCAAAATCCGTTGGACTGTAAAAGCAGGTGAGGGCAAAGAGCAAATGTTTAAACAAGCACTCAGGATACATGGGAGGGGCCTGGAGGAGAATGAAAGAAAAATGCTGTGTGTTTCCGTGTGTGTGTAGAGTTTGTATCCTACCCCATCCAGGTAGGAGTTTTATTCCCAGAATCTACAGGCCCCAAGATCTCTACATTGGTGTAAGTGACTACAGAAAGTGCAGGGCAATGATGAATTGTCTCAATGCGCAGTCTTCACCATAAGGATAAAGACTCAAGGTGGCTACGCCTTGGCTTTCCAACTATGGAAATATACCAACATAGAGGGGCACTTTCACAGAGCTCAGGGCAGCTGTTGAAGTGGCAGTATCCCTCCATACGAACACTTCAGCCCGGTATCCACAATGGTAGTCTGCCTCACTCAGGAACCTGTGTTGTGTCTCCCTGTAACGGGGCTGGGCTTATCAATTAAGTCCCCAGGTAAGACATTCCCCTGTCTCTAGCATCCGTTTCTGGCGGCTGGTCCATTCAAATAGCAGCCCCTCTTTCAGCAGATACCAAGTCAGACCTCCAGGCAAGTCACCTTTGAAGTCCACCCCTTTCCCAGGTGATGGGTTCCAACAAAATATAGAAGTCTAACATCCCCAAAAAAGAGCCTCCAGGCCTCCATAGGGCTTGCACCCTTGGCTCAGGGCTTCCAGTGCCTTTATCCCCCTTATCTTTGGGCGGTCTTAGGGTAGTCACCCTCTTGGGTGACTGGTAGAGGATCCTGTATCCTCCCTCTCAGTCGAGTTCCAAACCAGGGCCCCACAAGTGGCAGTGAGATCAAGGAGTGCCCCAAGGCTGTCTCCTGGTCCACTTCCTGCCACCTATTTTCCCAGTCCAGGGTGCAGTCAAAGTCTCACAAACAATCCAGCAGAAGATGGAAGGAAGGGTTCCCTAATCCTTAAAGACAAGCTAGTTACTCCTCTGGGGCCTGATGTAGCTGCTGTTTTACACTTACTTCTGTTATACACTTACTCAGGAGTTCTCAGCATAAGTTTGTTGTATCCTCTCTGCTGCCTTCTCCTGACCCCCCCACCCCGACTCAGCTATCTGTCTCTTTTTTCAAACTCCCCTCCATATACAACTGCTTCTGTTGGTGCGATGGAGCAGGGCCACCTGAGTCCAGATGTGCTCCTTAACCCATCTGCCCTAGTGTGGGGTTTCTATACCTCCATCACACTCCCCTTCAGTGGCATGGAATGGGAGGAATGCAGGAATTTTGATCATTATTCACTCCTACTGGAATGTCTAGTTGAAATTTCATGAGTTTGACAGAAGCATAATGGTACTCAAAATGTGTGTCTCCCAGCTCCACATCCTGCAGGCTGACACCCTGTTACATGCACATCTGCAAATTCATATATTTCAAGGCCAGATGGCACTGTTGAGATCATCTAGTCTGACCTGCATAACAGGACAGAGAACCTCTCCCAGTCATTTCTGCATCAAGCTGATAACTTCTGGTTGAACTGTAGCATCTCTTTGAAAAAGACATGCAGTCCTATTTCACTGATGGCAAATTCATCACATCCCTAGGTAATTTGTTCCAAGTGTTAGCTACCTTCACTGTTGAAATCATCCCCTTATTTCTACTCTGAATTTGTCCAGCTTCATCTTCCAACCAGTAGCGCTCATGATTTTTTGATCCTAAATTTAAAAACCCTCTACTATCAGAAATCTTTTCCTCTAGAGGGGGGAGATGTGATATGAACCCTGAGAAGTGTTATGAACTGCAGAGGTCTGTACTGAACAATGTGTTGGACAAGAACTTTTGGGACAAACAGGGTCAAGTGGTTTGCCTGAGGAATCTCTAGGGAGAGGTAAATGCAAATTCCCCACCTCTGGGTAGTCAAAAAAAAAAAAAAAAAAAAACACAACCTTTCGAAGCGACAACCTGAGGCAGGAAGCATTTTCTGCTGATTTTGTGATCCGGAGACTTAGGATCAAAGACTCAAGTTGTATAAAGGAAAGACTAACCTATTCATGGATCTGCTAGTTCCAAACTCAGGTTGTTGTGAACTTGTAACCATAGGAAAACTGCTGTATGCATTTTGAAGTGCTGATCACCTACCAGAGCCCGAGGATGATGTTGGAGCGACCTCTAGTAAACTTGTTAGCCTGTTGGTAGGTTGTTTTAATATGTTTTCTCTGTAATACTTTCACCTTTAGAACAAATGTGCTTGCTTAGAAACAACTGTGTGTTATCTTGTGGCAGTGGGCAATTACAGCTTTTTGTAGCCTCTAGGAGAAAGCAAAGTGCAGATGCTGGCCTATTAAGGCAATCTGGCCTCCTGCTGGGAACAACACAGTGTAGGCAGAAAAATGTGCAGCCTAAAAAAACTCTGGTCAAAAGGGAAACAGTTGAGGAGCTGTGAGCCTAGAATGGGTGTCCTCGAGGAACCATGAAGGGGGACTATAGGTGCAGTTGCCCTGAACAGTGATATAAGGCCCTAGAGTTTTTAGATAGGGGATTTTGAGACAATGAATAAAATAAACAATGTTAATGTGAGCTGTACTCACATACTAAGAGAAAAAACAGATATATGTTACAGAGATGGAACCATTTCAAAAGATTCCAGAGGAACATGGATTTAGCCTTGAAGTTGATCAGAGGCAGGGATGTGTGCAAAAGAAGATGCTATTTGAGACACTGAGATCAGGGAGGGGATCACTCTATCAAGGGGTTGGGGAACTTGTAGCCCATAGGGCTAGCTGGGGTACCACTGAGAACAACTAGGGTGACCAGATGTCCCGATATTCGGGACAGTCCCGATTTTAGGGGACTTGTCCTGCGTCCCGATCTTACATTGGTCGGGACGTCTGGTCACCCTATATGAGGGGGACGCCACTCACCTTTCCTCCCTGGGGCAGCGCGCAGCTGAGCTCCCGGCGCGGCGGCGCCAGCCCACGGGGCCCGCCGCCCGGCCAGCAGGAGCCTGCAGAGCGCAGCCCTGCCCCTGCCCCGGGCACACAGAGAGGCAGCGAGGATGTCTCGCTCCACTGTTGTTCTTAGCGTGACCAGATTGAAAGAGGAAGCTGCGAGAGGGGGCCCTAGGAAGCTTCCCTAAGAACAACCCTCCTGCCAGAATGGGCGCCCTTCCACTCCTGTCTTCCTGAGCCAGACACTCAGGGGGCCCTAGGAAGCTGCGAGAGGGGTTGTACGGCCCCTGCTGAAGCCCGCACCACAAGCCACAGGGCAAGGACACCTATTGAATTCAATGAACAATTTTAGAATAACATTCAGTGCTGTGGTTTAAAAGAAAAAACCTGTTAAAACTCATAACTTAACAGCATTCAGTGTTTGAAAAAAAAAAACTTCTAGGAGCTCTGGGATACAAGTTAAGAATGTTGAAACAGGAAGATGTTATGCTTAGTTACCACTTGGGCAACCTTCCTGCTAATACATCCCAGAAGAATGCTCACTTTTTTTTGCAAGAGGATTACACTCATATTTAGCTTTTGGTCTCCTATGACCCCCCAGATCCCTTTCCGCAGTACCCCTTCCTAGGCAGTCATTTCCAATTTTCTATGTGTGCAACTGATTGTTCCTTCCTAAATGGTGTACTTTGCACATGTCCTTTTTGAATTTCATCCTATTTGAAATTTAATGTTGATAAATGCAAAGTAATGCACATTGGAAAGCATAATCCCAACTATATCTATAAAATGATGGGGTCTAAATTAGCTGCTACCACTGAAGAAAGAGATCTTGGAGTTGTTGTGGATAGTTCTCTGAAAACATCCATTCAGT
>NW_020686145.1:0-4089 GCF_002925995.2 Terrapene triunguis
TCTAAAGCAGCAGAAATACATACAAAAAGCAAAAATTCCTTCCTATTGTCTTATAGTATTATATATAATAATTTCTCTAACATTACTTAGTACATACTTGACTAACACAATTCATTACACAGTTCTCCAGCAAAGCTTAACTATGTATGTGCTTGCTCATGGTGGCTCCATAATTTACAGTAGAACTTCAGAGTTACGAACACCAGAGTTACAAACTGATCAGTCAAACACACAAATCTCATTTGGAACTGGAAGAACACAATTAGGCAGTAGCAGAGACACCCCCTTCCCTCCCCCCCTCCCCCCCCAAAAAGCAAATACAGTACTCTACTGTGTTAAACTACTAAGAAATAAAGCAACAGCAGCATTTTTCTTCTGCATAGTTCCTCACTTCAATAAAGCATAAATTAAAATGAACTATATCTCCACATATGCCAGTAGCATTTTTCACATCCTTTTAAAATTATATTCAAGTAAATTGTTCATCTTCTGCTTTAAAAGCATCCAACCATGAAAATGATTTAAATCTTATCAGCAGTTCACTTTTTTATTACCTTTAAAAATAGTTACTTGTCTTAAAGAAAAGATTTCAGAAAATAAAAATGTGTTCTGTAGAGAGAAAAACAGTTATTCTGCTAGGACAGCTTTCTGGTAAATTGGTTGTAAGTCTCCCTAACATGCTGTGAATACAATGAAACTGTAAGAGGCAAAGGAGCGACGGTAGTATTGTGTTCTGAGAAAATGTATAGTAGTGTGCTTTGGGCAACTTTCAGACTTTTCTCAGCAGATTGTTTTCACAATAGAAATTACACTGGGAATTTATTAAATGGGGTTTCAGTGTACTCTAGTTCTTTATAAACCACCAAAATTACAAGCAATATATTATTTTAATAAAATGACGGAAACTGAAACACTTTTACTAGGAGAATTTCCTCTAAAAAGGAAATTCTTAGCATATTGATTTTCAGTTTAAAATTTCAGTTTAACCTACTTTAAACAATGAAAATTGTTCTGTTCTTGCTGTTCAAAATAGTTCAGTAATTTTTGTTCCTGTTGAATCAATGTGCTGATTCACTGTAAATTGAAAGTTGCATTGAAATTATCTCCTGTGCCTAAACACTTCTAGTTTTTTTTAGTTTTTGCTGCTCACTTATTGAAACTTAGCACACACTTGTACTATAGCCAAGTGTAATCTGTTATCAGTTTGGGATGGGATACCTGTGTGGATGTTCACTATGTCATGAAAGACTGTAAGCAGTTTTGGGGCAGAGACCATGACTTCCTCGTATGTATGTGTTTTTGGTTTTTTTAACAGTGCCTGCTAAAGTGGGGTTTCAATCCTGATTGCGGGGGCGGGATTGCTATTGTAGTACAAATAATAAGTATTCCCCTTGCAGCACTGTGATTTATGATTAAACTTTTTATAGCATGAAATGGTGGAGCAAAAGATGGAAAAACTGTCAGAACTAGTGAATTGTCAAAGACAAATTGTTGAAAGTGCTCGTCGCTCCTTAGAACAGACAATAAAAGAAAAGGAAAAGGTAAGACGAGACCCATTTTTTCACAAGTTTAAAGTTGCCTCCAGACTGCTATTACCAGAGTGAACAAGTTGTTCATTGAGTATTTGTCCATGTAGATCCCACTCTAGGTGCATATGTGCCTCAGGCACGCAAGATTGGATTCTTCTTTGTCGAGTGCTTGCTCATGTCGATTCCATATTTGATGAGTGCGCGCCCCCTAGGGCTGGCTTTGGCAACCTCTGGAGCCCTGTGCTTATGCGCTGGTACATCGGGCCCTGCTGGCCCCATGCGCTCTCAGTTCCTTCTTTCCACCAGTGACGGTTGTTGGAACGCTCCTTGTTTTTGCAAGTCCGATCGTGGTTTCTCTAACTTTGGACTTCTCTTGTATATTGTTACTGTAGTGTTAGTAGTTAGCATTTAGGAGCGGAGTCCAATTAGGGACATAGCCCCAAGGACGGGGTATGCCCCAGTCCCTGGGGTTTAAGCCATGTGCTGGGTGCAGCAAACCTATGCCTATTAGTGACCTGAACACGAGCTGCCTTAAGTGCCTCAGAGAGGCGCATATTAAAGAGAAGTGCAGGATCTGAAAAAACTTCAGACCTCGAACTCTTAAAGACAGGGATATCCAATTAAAAGCCGTGTTGATGGAGGCTGCCCCGCGCCCCGCATTGGAACCATGCCACTCTGACTCTGCATCAAGCACCTCGGCGTCGGTGCGGAGTGCCCCTCTGACACCTGGACCTTCTTGGTGCTGCTCCCCTTCTCCCATGCCTAAGAAGAGGCATAAGAAGTCACGGTTGGAACGAGGTCATTCTACAGCACCGCACACAGCTACCTGGGAGTCCCCAGACGAGTCGAGACCTGCACAGGGCTGCTCAATTTCCCCAAGAGCCACATCTGGCAGCGGCCACACCACCTAGGGCACTGAGCCCAAATTGGGAACCACCACCTACTCTTGGGAGCCGTCAGGGCCCACAACGTTTCATGGCACCTTCAACGTTGGGAGGCATTCCGAGCAGCAAGAGACTTGATGTCTCTCCCTGTGCCACCCATGCCTGGGGACCTAGGCCTATCTTTGGCAGACCTCTCAAAGGCAGTTTCCTCTAAAGGGAAATCCGTGATGAGGCTACCTTCTGGGCCTCCGACGTGGCACCGCTCTCCAGCCCGACGCTCCCCATCATCATGGCAGGGCAGGCGGCAGGGCTCCGCCGGCAATTTAAAGGGCCCGGGGCTCTGGCAGCCGGGCTCGGGCAGGGATTTAAAGGGTCCGGTGCTCCTGCCACTGCGGGGAGCCCCGGGCCCTTTTAAGCCCCGCTGGAGAAGCCAGTCCAGTCCGGCACGGCTCTTGCCGGTATGCCGTACCGGACCAGCTTACTTTCACCTCTGGCTTACAGAAGGTATAAGCTATTAAGAAAGGGTTAGAAAATGAGAGAAAATATAATGCCACTATATAAATCATGGTGCACCCCCACCCTGAATACTGTCGAGTTCTAATCACCCCATCTCAAAAAGGATATAGTGGAACCTTAAAAGGTTCAGAGAAGGGCAACAAAGATTATCAAGGGTATGGAACAGCTTGCATACAAGGAGAGACTAAAAAGATGCAGCTGGTTAGCTTAGAAAAGAGACGAGGAAGGGGAAATATGATAGAGGTCTAATAAATCATGAATGGTGTGGGAAAAGTGAATAGAGAAGTGGTATTTACCCTTTCCCACAATACCAAAACCAGAGGTCACCTGATTAAATTAATAGGCAGCAGGTTTAATACAAACAAGAGGAATACTTTTTCACACAACCACAGTTAACCTGAGAAACTCATTGCCATGGGATGTAGTGATGGCCAAAAGTATAACTGTATTCAAAAAAGAACAAGATAAATTCATGGAGGATAGGTCCATCAAAGGCTATTAGCCAAGATGGTCAAGGATGCAACCCCATGCTCGGAGCTACCTTAAACCTCTGACTATCAGAAGCCAGGAGGGGAAGAGAGAGGTGGATCACACTAACTGCTCTATTCTTTGCATTCCTCCTGAAGTTCTGGTACTGGCCACTGTCAGAGACAGGATAATGGACTAGATGGAAAGGTCTGACCCACTGTGGCTGTTCTTTTGTTCTTAGATAACTAATGACTAAGAAACCTGAAAGAAATTGAGAATTATATGCAAATATTTAGCTATTGTATAACACTCACCTCATGAGAGTCTGTATTAACCTGGGCACTGCTCATCTGTGTTGCAGGTTTCTCCTTAAGCCGTGCTGAGTTAAATAAGTTGGAAAGAAGCTAAGAAGCTTGATAATATCTGAGAATTACACAATTCTTGTTTTCAGGATAAGTCTTTTAGGGGACTATTTCATAGCATGATTTGACTTGAGAGGGGAAGTACATTAGATTGCGGGTATTGTTTATACCAGATGAAAAAATGGCTAAAGAGAACCATTATGCAATATATTTGGTTTTCAGTAATATCCAAATGCACACTACTGCAGATTTGAATAGTAGAAAAATATAACTGCACTTCATAAAAATGCAATTTTTAGTTACAAAGCTTTTGGCCTTTTCTAGACTTGA
>NW_020686146.1:0-1508 GCF_002925995.2 Terrapene triunguis
GGTAAGTAACCTCCACGCTATCAGTTTCCTCAATGCAGCTTTGATCTCCTTGTTCCTCATGCTGTAGATGATTGGATTCATCACTGCTGGCAGCACGGAATAGAGAACAGCCACCACGAGATCCAGACCGGAGGTTGAGCTGGAGGTGGGATTAATGTAGGCAAAGGTGGCAGTGCAAAAGAACAAGGACACCACGGTGAGGTGAGGAAGGCAGGTGGAGAAGGCTTTATGCCGGCCTTGCTCAGCGGGGATTCTCAGCACTGTTTTGAAGATCTGAACATACGACACAATTATAAAAACAAAGCAGCTTAAGCCTAAACACACACTAAAGGCAATAGCTACAGTTTCACTGAGGTACAAGTCAGAGCAGGCGAGCTTGAGGAGCTGGGGGATTTCACAGAAGAACTGATCCACCATGTTGCCTCCACAGAAGGATATTGCAAACGTGATCCCAGTGTGCAGTACAGAGTAGAGAAAAACACTGATCCAGACACCAGCTGCCATTTGGACACAAGCTCTCCTGTTCATCACTCTCTCATAGTGCAGGGGTTGGCAGATGGCGACGTATCGGTCGTACGCCATGACAGTCAATAAAACAAGATCTGCTGAAACAAAAAAGACAAAGACAAAAACTTGGGCAACACATCCAGAATAAGAAATTGACCTGATGTTCATGAGGGAATTGGCCATGGATTTGGGGACAGTGACAGAGATAGAGCCAATGTCTAGGATGGACAAATTCATCAGGAAGAAGTATATGGGGGTGTGAAGATGGTGGTCGAGGAGAACAACTGTGATGATGAGAAGGTTCCCCATCGGGGCTGCCACGTAAATCACTAGAAACACCATGAAGTGTAAAATCTGCAGCTCCCGAACATCAGAGAATCCCAGGAGAAGGAACTCGATCACGGTGGTGCGGTTGGACATTTTCTTTCTCACGACATCGTGTGATGTCTGTGGATTGAAGGAGAAGGGCAATGGTCAGGATTAGAGTGACAGAGGAATTGATCCTGATTCTCTCTCTGTAATATCTCATAATGTGAATGTCAAGGGTGCACAGCACTCGTCACTTCCATTGATGAGGAGTCACAAGTGCTCCTCATCCATCAGCCAGAGCACTAATCAGGTGCATTATCACATTAGTGAAAACTGGATTATTTCACTTAAAGTCAATGGAGCTGGGTCAGTTTACACCATCTGAGGATCTGGCCCTAGATTAAATGCAGTATGAAGGATGGGACAAAGTACAATCCAAATCCAACAATTCTAGCCAAGATGGTTCCCTATTGTGACGAACAACAAGCCCACAACTTGGGCATGAAACTAACATGACAACACAGCCTGATTCCCACTTTCCAGAGAACTATGACATTGATTCACCCAGCTTCCTATGTGGCAGCTCGTCTGTGATGATTCCTCCACATAGACGGCTTTCTACCTATTTACAGATTGATTCATGGAACCAATTCTAGCTGCACTTCCATCTCTGTGTGATGATGGGCTAGGAG
>NW_020686147.1:0-1062 GCF_002925995.2 Terrapene triunguis
CTGAAGCCAGTTTCTTTGGCTTACTGCCTCTTCCCCTACCTGGAGTGGTACCTGGGCTGCCGGTACTGGAGGGGACGGGACTGGCTTAACAGGGGAGCCCCAGCAGCTGCTGGCAGCCACTCCGGCACCAGCTGTGGCAGCAGTGTCACTGCTCTAGTGCTGCTGGGGCTGCTGTTGCTGCGGAGCAGATGCCAGATGCTGGGCTCCTGTTTCCCCCCACCCATTCCCGTAACCCCTCCTCTTCCTCTCCCCACTCTCCCCTGCCCCATCCCCTTCTCTTCCCTCCACCCCACCCCTTGCCCTGCTCTCCCCCGCCCCCCCCCACTTTTGTATAGTAAACAGGCGGGCACTAAGACCCAGGAGGCAGTGGCCTGGAGAACAGCTGCTCTGCCCTGCCCCCTCTGCTCTCCCTGAGCCAAAACATGCTGGGCAAGGGGGGTTGGAGGGGGAGGTGCAGTTCGTGAAGGACAGAGTCCTCCTCCCGCCCTGCAGGCCGAGCAGAGCCAGCCCTACAGGGCAGCTTGGCACTCGCAGAAATTGGGGGGGGGGGGGAGGAGAAGTGGCACATGACCCTGTGTAACCCCCCCCACCCTACACACACCTCACCTCTGTTTAAGGGGACAGTGCCCCCCTGCACTCCCCCAAACTATGCCCATACCCCGTCCCTTAGGGTTACCATATTTTAATTTTTAAAAAGGCGGACACTCCATGGGGCCCCGGCCCCGCCCCAACTACGCCCCTTCCCCAGCCCCGCCCCAACTCTGCCCCCTCCCCTGAACGCTCTGCCCCCTGCTCCTCCCCCTCCCCTGCTTCCCGTGAATCAAATGTTCGCGGGAAGCCTGAAACAGGGAGGCAGCAGGTAAGCTGGGGCAGGGTGCGGTGCGGCGCGGCTCAGTCCGGCCCCCCTGGCCGAGCGGTTCCCTTTGGCGGCCGGCCGGCCCAGGCCAAGAGGCTCTGGCCCCAGCGTCGCCCACCCGGCTGGGGCCCCGGCCAAGTGCCCGCGCCCCCGGCCGAGCACCGTGCCGGCCCCGCGCCCCCGGCCGAGCATCGCGCCGACCCCGG
>NW_020686148.1:0-4191 GCF_002925995.2 Terrapene triunguis
GGCCTAAATACTTTATACTGTTGCTCAGCCCTGACTGAGGGCCTGAGCACCTGTCCCAGCATTTGTTGCCCTGCCCTGACCTAGGGCCTGGGCCTAAATACTTTATACTGTTGCCCCGCTCTGACCGAGTGCCCGGGCTGAAGTACCTTTTACTGTTGCTCAGCCCCGACTGAGGGTCTGAGCCCTGACATAACGTTGGTGTCTGCCCGAAGCTAGGGTCAGGCTTATCGTGCCTCTCAGGACAGCAAGGACCACCAGGGAAACCGTGCCGCCAGACAGTGTGCCCAGCCCCGGTGGGTAGTGAGCCGGTGTGGCTACCCGTCGCCCCGGAGAGGGTCGAGCCCCGGCCAACTCGTGTACACGTGGTACCAGAAGTGGGGACTGATCCCTTGGCCCTGTGAGAAGGGCCTGAGGGTGGGAGATTCCCCCCCCCCCCGAGAACCATGGAGATGGAGCGACTGTTTCAACTGCTGGCTGAGAGCCAGGAGCGCCAGCAGGCCGCCCACGTTCACCAGCAGCAGCAGCAGGCAGCTGCCCAGCTCAAACATCAACAACAGCAGGCCGCTGCCCAGCTACAGCAGCAGCAGCAGCATGCCGCTCAACTCCAGCAGCAGCAGCAGCAGCTCATTCAGCAGCTGGGGGACCGGCTGCAGCAACTTGTGACCGCGGTGCCGCACCCCGTGGACCTGCAGCCAAGGGACGGGGCTGGGTCGCCCCGCAGCGCCATCCCGGTACGACTAACCAAGATGGGTCCCGACGATGACCCTGAGGCGTTCTTGGTTACGTTCGAGTGGGTGGCGCTGGTCGCGGGGTGGCCCCAGGCCCAATGGGCCACGCTTCTGGCCCCCTACCTCACAGGGACCGCCCAGACGGCGTATAGAGGGCTGGCTACGGAAGACGCAAGAGATTATAGCTGGGTGAAGGCCGCAATCTTGGACGCCTTAGATGTCAGCCCGGAGACATTTCGGCAGCGGTTCCGGAGCCAAATGTATTCCACGGACACCAGACCCAGGCTGGTGGCCCAAGCCCTGAAGAAGGCATGTAGGCGGTGGCTACAGCCAGAAACGAGGACCGCGGAGGAGGTTACAGAACAAGTTGTCCTCGAACAATTTGTACACATTCTCCCGACGCGAGGACGGGCCTGGGTGCTCCGGCGACATTAGCTGCGGCCATCGCACTAATGGAAGACTTCCTCGCGGCCGAATCCCCGGTGGGACCCGGCCTCCGAGCTCAGAACCCCGGACCGGAACACCTAAACTCCGAACGGAGAGGGGACGCCCCGAACCTGGGCCGCGGGCAAGAGGCTCGCCCAGGACCTCGGCTCAGACGCCCGGAACCTCCCCCTCGGCCCGGACCATTCACCCCCGTGCCAAGTGTCGCAAGGGTTCCCCGGAGCCCCCCTAGGAGTCCGAGGGGAGCCTCCTCCCGCGGCGGTCGCCCTGAAGTCGGGCCTTGCTTCCGTTGTGGGAAGTTGGGACACTTGCAACGGGACTGCATGGACATGAACTGTAGCTTCAGCCTGGTCTGCGCAGGGGACACCAGGGCCCGGCTACCCCAGGCCCCCAAGATCACGATCCCGGTAGTTGTCGGTGACCACTCCACCCAGGCCTTGATCGACTCAGGCTGCGGCCAGACCCTGGTTCGCCAGGCTTTAGGACCCCAGGCGGACCCCCACTTGGGGACAATCCACCTGCAATGTATCCATGGGGAGGTCCGGCCGTACCCTAGTGCCAGGGTCCGGTTAACAGTGGCTGATGTCACCCGCCGAATCGTGGTGGGCTTAGCCCCTCGGCTGGCGTACCCGGTGATCCTGGGGCGGGACTGGCCCGCCTTTGAGGAGATCCTCTGGTCAACCCCAGCCTTGGAGGGGGAGTCCCAGGGGGCACTACCAGAAGAGGAGCCCGAGGACCCAGAACCCAAGGCAGGAACCGGAAAGGCCGACGACCCCCGGTCTGGGCCCGAAGTTGAGCCCCTCCTTCATACCGATTTCTGCCATGACCAGAGAGCTGACCCCACCCTTAGTGGGGCCTATGAACAACTAGCTGCCGTCGATGGGACCATCGTCGACCCCCAGCGGGCAACCCAGTGGCCCCACTTCGAATTACGCCAGGACCGTCTTTACCGGGTAGACCGTGACGCCCGTACGAAGGAGCCCCAAACGCAGCTGCTGGTACCGCGGTGTCACCGGCGCGCCGTGATGAAGCTGGCGCACGACACCCCGGCGGCTGGGCATCTGGGCCAGGAGAAGACCCTTGCCCGGATCCTAACACGGTTCTTCTGGCCTGGGGTTCACCAGGAGGTGAGGAACTATTGTAGCTCCTGCCCGGAGTGCCAGGTAGCCGCTCCGCAAAGGGTACCCAGGGCCCCCCTTGTCCCCATGCCTATAATGGAAACACCATTCGAACGGGTGGCTATGGACCTGGTGGGACCCCTTCCAAAGAGTGCGTCGGGGTTCCAGTATGTCCTGGTTATCGTGGACTACGCCACCCGTTTCCCGGAGGCCATTCCGTTACGGAGCACCACGGCCCGGACCATCGCCGGTGAACTGGTGAAGGTCTTCACTCGGGTGGGGTTGCCCCGAGAAATCCTCACGGACCAAGGCACTAATTTCACCTCCCGCCTGCTGCAGCAGGTCTGCAAGCTCCTGGGGATCAATCAATTACGGACTTCTGTCTACCACCCACAGACGGATGGGCTGGTGGAACGGTTTAACCGGACTCTCAAAGAAAGGTTGTGGAAATTCCCCCCGGAGGAACTCCGCCGGTGAGATCAGTTGCTCCCTCCCCTGCTGTTAGCTATCCGCGAGGTACCCCAGTCCTCAACCAAGTTCTTCCCATTTGAACTGCTGTACGGGCGCCGTCCGCGGGGCCTGTTGGACTTAATGCGTGAAACATGGGAGCAGTCCCCTTCTCCAACTCAGGGCCTCCTGCACTACGTCCTCCAGTTGCAGGAGTATGTTGCTCAGGCTGGGGCCCTGGCCCGTGAAAACTTAAAAGCTGCCCAGAACAGGCAGGAACGGACTTATAACCGGGAAGCACAGATGCGTGACTTTGAACCCGGTGATTGGGTCCTGCTCCTCCTGCCCTCGAGTGAGTCGAAGCTACTGGCCCGTTGGCAGGGACCCTACGAGGTAGCTCGGAAGGTGGGCCCCGTCACCTACAAGATCTGCCAGCCCGACCGGCGCAAGAAGACGCAGCGGTACCATGTAAACCTGTTGAAACCATGGCGGGAGCGGGAGGGCCTGCTGATTAATCCTTACCCGCCCGAGCCGGAGTTCGGCCCCCACGCACGCCAGACCGAGGACCCCTCTGCCCCCCTGCTTGGCGACACTCTTATGGTGGAGCAGCGCAAGCAGGCCAAGTGTCTCCTGCAGGCCTTCCCAAGAACCTTCACGGCCCTACCCAGGTACACGACCCTGGTCTATCACTCAGTCCAGACCGAGCCGGGGAAGGTAATCCGTGAAACGACCAGACCCTTGCCATACCGGATGCGTCAGGAGGTGGAGGAAGAGGTACAGGCCATGCTGGCCTTAGAAGTCATCGAGCCATCTCAGAGTGAGTGGCGCAGCCCAGTGGTCTTGGTGCCCAAGCCTGATGGCACCCGACGCTTCTGTATAGACTTCTGACGGGTGAACGCCATCTCACAGTTCAACGCCTATCCGATGCCCCGGGTGGACGAGTTGCTGGGCTGCCTCAGCGAGGCCCGGTTCATCACCACCCTCGACCTCAGTAAGGGGTATTGGCAGATCCCGCTCGATGACCCCTCTAAGGAAAAAACCGCGTTCGCCACTCCTACGGGACTGTACCAGTTCACCCGGATGCCTTTTGGCCTCCATGGGGCCCTGGCGACATTCCAGCGGCTAATGGATCGCCTTCTACGGCCCCCATCATGACTATGCGGCCGCCTACCTGGATGATGTCGTGATCTATAGCCGGCACTGGAAAGATGACCTGGAACAGGTGGCGGCGGTCCTGAGAGCCCTGCGGGAGGCGAGTCTGACCGCCAACCTGAAGAAATGCCGCATTGGATGGCAGGAGACCACATACTTGGGGTACACTATAGGGGGAGGACGAGTGAAGCCCCTCGTCGGGAAAGTACAAGCCCTGGCAGCCTGCCCAACCCCCACCACGAAACGCCAAGTCCAACAGTTCCTGGGACTCGTCGGGTACTATCGACGGTTCATTCCCCAGT
>NW_020686149.1:0-1035 GCF_002925995.2 Terrapene triunguis
CGACCGGGGGAGCCATCAGCCCCGCCCAGAAGGGCTTCATGCCGTCGGAGGGGTGCTACGAGCACAACTTCCTGCTCCAGACCGTCATCCAGACAGCCAGGAGAACGTGGAAGCAGTGCACGATAGCATAGCTCGACCTGGCCAACGCCTTCGGGTCCATCCCCCACCACCACATCTTTGACACACTCCAGGAGTTTGGGATGCCGGAGACCTTTCTTCACCTGATCTGGGAACTATACGAGGGCTGCAGCACCAGCATCCGCTCAGTAGAAGGAGAGACCGCCGAGATACCGATCTGCAGCAGCGTGAAGCAGGGTTGCCCCCTCAGCCCGATCGTCTTCAACCTCGCCATGGAGCCGCTCCTGCGCGCGATCTCCGACGGCACCGACAGCTTCGACCTGCACGGCGAGAGGGTGAGCGTTTTGGCCTACGCAGACGACCTGGTCCTGATCGCGGACAACCCCGAGAGGCTCCAGGGCTTGCTCGACACCATCGGGAGAACCGTGGACTGGACGGGACTCCGCTTCAATGCCAAGAAGTGCGCGTCCCTCCACGTTGACAGGAGCAAGAGGGACTCGGTACTGAGGATGGAGTTCCTCATCCAGGGCGAGTCCGTCATTCCCCTTGCGGAGGGGGCAGGTGTACCAGCACCTCGGCACGCCGACGGGCTTCCACGTCCGGCAGACCCCTGAGGACACCATCCGGGAGATCCTGCAGGACGCTGCCAAGATTGACGCATCCCTGCTGGCTCTGTGGCAGAAAATCAATGCCCTCAACACCTTCCTGATCCCCCGCATCGCCTTTCTCCTGAGAGGTTCCGCCGTGGCAAAGGTGCCCCTCAACAAGGCGGACAACACCATCCGGCAGCTGGTCAAGAAATGGCTGGCCCTGCCGCCAGAGAGCCAGTAACGAGCTCGTATACATCGCGCACAGGCACGGTGGCGCCAACATCCCCCGCATGGGAGACCTGTGCGACATCGCGGTCATCACGCACGCCTTCCGCCTCCTGATGTGCCCGGACGCCAAGGTGAGGAA
>NW_020686150.1:0-939 GCF_002925995.2 Terrapene triunguis
CCTCACAGTGGAGAAGCGAGTGGCGATAGCCCTGTGGAAGCTTGCAATGCCAGACAGCTACCGGTCAGTCGGGAATCAATTTGGAGTGGGCAAATCTACTGTGGGGGCTGCTGTGATCCAAGTTGCCAGGGCAATGAGAGACCTGATGATATCAAGGGTAGTGACTCTGGGAAACGTGCAGACCATAGTGGATGGCTTTGCTGCAATGGGATTCCCAAACTGTGGTGGGGCGATAGACGGAACCCATATCCCTATCTTGGCACCGGAGCACCAAGCCACCGAGTACATAAACCGCAAGGGGTACTTTTCAATGCTGCTGCAAGCCCTGGTGGATCACAAGGGACGTTTCACCGACATCAACGTGGGCTGGCCGGGAAGGGTACATGATGCTCGCGTCTTCAGGCACTCTGCTCTGTTTAGAAAGCTGGAGGAAGGGACTTTCTTCCCGGACCAGAAAATAACCGTTGGGGATGTTGAAATGCCTATCGTGATCCTTGGGGACCCAGCCTACCCCTTAATGCCATGGCTCATGAAGCCATACACAGGCAGCCTGGACAGGAGTCAGGACCTGTTCAACTACAGGCTGAGCAAGTGCCGAATGGTGGTGGAATGTGCATTTGGGCGTTTAAAAGCGCGCTGGCGCAGCTTACTGACTCGGTTAGACCTTAGCGAAAAGAATATCCCCATTGTTATTGCTGCTTGCTGTGCGCTCCACAATCTCTGTGAGAGTAAGGGGGAGACATTTATGGCTGGGTGGGAGGTAGAGGCAAATCGCCTGGCCGCTGATTACTCGCAGCCAGACACCAGGGCGGTTAGAGGAGCACAGCATGGCGCGGTGCGCATCAGAGAAGCTTTGAAAACCAGTTTTGTGACTGGCCAGGCTACGGTTTGAAACTTCTGTTTGTTTCTCCTTGATGAAATCTCCGCCCCCCCCCCCCC
>NW_020686150.1:1039-3679 GCF_002925995.2 Terrapene triunguis
ATGAAATCTCCGCCCCCCCCCCCCACCCGGTTAACTCTACTTCCCTGTAAACCTACAACCCCACCCTCCCCTACTACCCTCCCCCCTTCAAGCACCACTTGCAGAGGCAATAAAGTCATTGTTACTTCACATTCATGCATTCTTTATTACTTCATCACACAACTAGGGGGATAATTGGAAAGGTAGCCCGGGATGGGTGGGGGAGGAGGAAAGGAAAAGGACACACTCCAATTGAAAACTTTAAAACTTATTGCTATGGAAATCATCTAGGGAGTGAGTGGGTGGCCGAAGGCCCCCCCACCATGTTCTTGGGCGTCTGGGTGAGGAGGCAATGGGACTTGGGGAGGATGGCTGTTGGTTACACAGGGGCTGTAGCGGCGGTCTCTGCTCCTGCTGGCTTTCCTGCAGCTCAACCATACGCTGTAGCGTTGGGGAGGAGGGCTGTTGGTTACACAGGGGCTGTAGCGGCGGTCTGTGCTCCTGCTGCCTTTCCTGCAGCTCAACCATACTCTGGAGCATATCAATTTGATGCTCCAGCAGCCGGAGCATGGACTCTTGCTTTCTGTGTGCAAGCTGACGCCACCTCTCATCTTCAGCCCGCAACTTCCTCTGTTCCTCCCGCGATTCAGCCCGCCACCTCTCCTCCTCAGCCCGCGATTCAGCCCGCCACCTCTCCTCTCGCTCATATTGGGCTTTTTGATAATCAGTCATTGACTGCCTCCACGCATTCTGCTGTGCTCTGTCAGCGTGGGAGGCAGTCTGTAGTTCTGTAAACATTTTGTCACGTGTCCTTCGCTTACGTTTTCGAATATTCACTAGCCTCTGCGAAGGAGAGACATGTGCAGCTGGTGGATGAGAAGGGAGAGGTGGTTAAAAAAGACACATTTTAGAGAACAATGGGTACACTCTTTTATGTTACATTTTGCTGTTCACATTACACAGCAGATGTGCTTTCGTTACAAGGTCGCATTTTTCCTCTTATATGGAGGGCCTGCCTGTTTGGTGTGAGAGATCACTCACGCAGTGCCAGGCCACAGATTTCAGCTTGCAGGCAGCCATGGTAAGACACAGTCTTTTGGCATTTTTAACCTTCTTAACATCTGGGGATGGTTTCAAAGAGTACTGCTATCATTAACCATACCAAGGACCCGTTGGGTTGGCCATTTAAAATGGGTTTGCGATGTAAAAGGAGGGGCTGCGGTTTCAGGGTTAACATGCAGCACAAACCCAACTAATTCCCTTCCCCCCCCCACCCAATTCTCGGATGATCACTTCACCCCTCCCCCCACCGCGTGGCTAACAGCGGGGAATATTTCTGTTCAGCAGACCAGGAAGGGGCACCTCTGAATGCCCCCTTAATAAAATCACCCCATTTCAACCAGGTGACCGTGAATGATATCACTCTCCTGAGGATAACAAAGAGCGATAAGGAATGGATGTTGTCTGCATGCCAGCAAACACCGGGACCATACGCTGCCATGCTTTGTTATGCAATGATTCCAGACTACGTGCTACTGGCCTGGCGTGGTAAAGTGTCCTACCATGGCGGACGGGATAAGGCAGCCCTCCCCAGAAACCTTTTGCAAAGGCTTTGGGAGTACATGAAGGAGAGCTTTCTGGAGATGTCCCTGGAGGATTTCCGCTCCATCCCCATACACGTTAACAGACTTTTCCAGTAGCTGTACTGGCCGCGATTGCCAGGGCAAATTAATCATTAATCATTAAACATGCTTGCTTTTAAACCATGTGTAATATTTACAAAGGTACACTCACCAGAGGTCCCCTGTGTGCCCTCAGGGTCTTGGGTGAGTTCGGGGGTTACTGGTTCCAGGTCCAGGGTGATAAACATATCCTGGCTGTTGGGGAAACTGGTTTCTCCGCTTCCTTGCTGCTGTGAGCTATTTACATTATCTTCATGCTCATCTTCCTCATCCCCAGAACCCGCCTCCCTGTGTGTTTCTCCATTGAGGGACTCATAGCACACGGTTGGGGTAGTGGTGGCTGCACCCCCTAGAATGGCATGCAGCTCCGCGTAGAAGCGGCATGTTTGCGGCTCAGCCCCGGACCTTCCGTTTGCCTCTCTGGCTTTGTGGTAGGCTTGCCTTAGCTCCTTAATTTTCACGCGGCACTGCTGTGTGTCCCTGTTATGGCCTCTGTCCTTCATGGCCCTGGAGACCTTTTCTAATATTTTGCCATTTCGTTTACTGCTTCGGAGTTTGGCCAGCACTGATTCATCTCCCCATATGGCGAGCAGATCCCGAACCTCCCGTTCTGTCCATGCTGGAGCTCTTTTGCAATCCTGGGACTCCATCACGGCTACCTGTGCTGATGAGCGACCTGTGCTCTCCACGCTGAGCAAACAGGAAATGAAATTCAAACGTTCGCGGGGCTTTTCCTGTCTACCTGGCCAGTGCATCTGAGTTGAGAGTGCTGTCCAGAGCGGTCACAATGAAGCACTGTGGGATAGCTCCCGGAGGCCAATAACGTCGAATTCCGTCCACACACACCCAATTCCGACCCCCTAAGGCCGATTTTATCGCTAATCCCCTCGTCGGAGGTGGTGTTAAGAAACCGGTTTAAAGGGCCCTTTAAGTCGAAAGAAAGGGCTTCATCGTGTGAACGTGTCCAGGCTTAATTCGA
>NW_020686151.1:0-7497 GCF_002925995.2 Terrapene triunguis
CCCAGGAGTCCTGGATCCTAGCCCACTTGTTCTAACCCATTAGGCCCCAATACCCCACTGCTGCACTAGAGGGTGCTATGCTGGAGGAGGGGCTCAGTAGAGGGGCGCTCTCCCCTGGCAGTCAGCGCTGGCCCTGATACCCCAGTGCACTGCTAGGGGGCGCTGTGCTGCAGGGAGTGGGGCAGAGGTCACTAGGGGGCGCTCTCCCCTGGCCGTCAGTGCTGGCCCCAGTGCTAAACAAAGTTCCAATTACTCCTGCAGAGAGAAATCCTACAAAAACCTGTGCAACAATTACAGTCGTGGTCATCTTCACATCCCCACCGGTGTTCTCGGCTCCGATGGACTTCTCAATAGACAAGCACCGCTAGCGGGATGGTTCCTGCTGGGGTTTCCCTTGGGTCTGCCCTCTTTGATATTGTAGTTCTGACCACACCTAACACATAAGAACGGCCAGCCTGGGTCAGACCAAAGGTCCATCTAGCCCAGTATCCTGTCTTCCGACACTGGCAAATGCCAGGTGCTTCAGAGGGAATGAACAGAACAGGGAATCATCATGTGATCCATCCCCTGTCGCCCATTCCCAGCTTCTGGCAAACAGAGGCTACGGACACCATCCCTGCCCATCCTGGCTAATAGCCATTGATGGACCTGTCCTCCATGAACATATCTAGTTCTTTTTTGAACCCTGTTATAATCTTGGCCTTCACAACATCCTCTGGCAAGGAGCTCCACAGGCTGACTGTGCATTGGGTGAAGAAATACTTCCTGTTGTTTGTTTTAAACCTGCTGCCTATTCATTTCATTGGGTGACCCCTAGTTCTTGTGTTATGAGAAGGAGTAAACAACACTTCCTTATCTACTTTCTCTACACCAGTCATGATTTTTTCGATCTCAGTCATATCCCCCCTTAATCATCTCTTTTCCAAGCTGAAAAGTTTTAATCTCTGTTCATATGGCAGCCGTTCCATACTGCTCATCATTTTTGTTGCCCTTTTCTGAACCTTTTCCAATTCCAGTATATCTTTTTTGAGATGGGGCGACCACATCTGCACGCAGTATTCAAGATGTGGGCGTACCATTGATTTATATAGAGGCAATATATTATTTTCTGTCTTATTATCTATCCCTTTCTTAATGATTCCCAACATTCTGTTCACTTTTTTGACTGCCGCTGCACATTGAGTGGATGTTTTCAGAGAACTCTCCACAATGACTCCAAGATTGCTTTCTTGCGTGGTAACAGCCAATTGAGACCCCATCATTTTATATGTCTGGCTGGGATGATGTTTTCCAACTTGCATTACTTTGCATAGATCAACACTGAATTTCATCTGCCATTGTATTGCCCCTGTGACGAAGTGGGACTGTTCTTAATGTTTCCTCTGAATATTGTAGGGGTGCCTCAGTTTCCCCTATGCATTTCTTAAGTCGCTAGGTGGTGGGATAAGGGGGTGTAATTGTTGCAGAGCAAAGGGCCAGTGCACATAAATGGCCGACACTCTGTCTCCTGGCAACTAATGGCCTGGGCCCTTCCCCCCTGCAAGGAGATAGCTAAAGGTGTTGGAGAACAAAGAGGTCAGGTGACCTCCTGACCCGGGAAAGGGACAAAGCCCAGAGGAGGAGGGGCTGGAGGGTGAGTCAGTTTGGGGCTGGCTGGGGACGTGGAGTGAGGTGCAGACTTGGTTGTCTGGCTCACTGCCCCCCAAAATGGACCTGGCTAAGGGGTCCTGTTCTCTGTACCTACAAGCTCTGTTTTAGACCGAGTTCCTGTCATCTAATAAACCTGTTTTACTGGCTGGCTGAGAGTCACGTCTGACTGCGAAGTTGGGGTGCAGGACCCTCTGGCTTCCCCAGAACCCTGCCAGGGTGGACTCGCTGTGGGAAGTGCATGGAGGGGCAGAGGATGCTGAATGCTCCAGGGTCAGACCCAGGAAGGTGGAAGCCGTGTGAGCTTCTTGCCCTGAAGACAGTCTGCTCACAGAGAGGAGACTTCACCAGAGTCCTGAGTGGCTTGGTAGGGAGCAGTTCCAGAGCATCGCCCGGGGACTCTGTGACAGCCCTGTCACCCAGTTTTGAGATCCTTTCGTAGCTCTTCGCAGTCTGCCTGGGACTGAACTATCTCAAGCAGTTTTGTATCATCTGCAAATTTTGCCACCTCACTGTTTATGCATGAAGGTGTGTCACGCACTCACAGGCCCTCCCGTGCTCTCTCGGCTCCGTAGGGTCCCTAGGAGGAACGCCCCTCAGTCTGACAGCCCTTCTCGGGGTCCATTCTCTCTTGGGGGCTAAGCCCTGGGTTCCAACGTGTCCTGGAACTGCACCTCTGAGCCTCCAGCCCACCTGGCTCCCTCTGGGAACCCCTCAGGGAGTCCACTCACTCTGGCCCCCTGGGGCCACCATCCCAGAGAGAGCGATGCCCCCCGATCTCCAGCCTGCTGGGACCCGCAGCCGGCGTAAAACAGGAGGGTTTATTGTAGGGGCGAACCCAGCCCAGGCAGTTCTCAGGGGCCTCGGGCCTGGCCAGTCTCAGCACCGTGCAGATGGGTCTGTCCCAGTCCAGGTGGAGCCAGACCCCTCTTTGTCCCCAGTCCAGAAGTGACTTCCTTCCAGCTGACCCCCCATATCACCTCCCCAACAGCCCCTCCTCCGCCCTTTGTCTTCCTTCCGGGCAAACAGATCACCGGGCCCCCCTCTCTTCCGTCATTTGTCTTTCCACTGGCCAGAACTGGCCGGCTCCCAACACAGGCTGGGCCTCCGGGTCACCGGTTGCTAAGTTCTACCATGTCCAGGCCATTGTCCGGGGTCCAGGCTGCTAGGCGAAATCACACCTGGCCCTCTGCACCAGCAAAGCCCCTCTCCCACCACCTTGCTATACACGCCGCACACAGGGGAAACTGAGGCACGCCCAGTACTCATGCTCAACACCTAAGAAAATCCCCTGCTTCGTCACAAAGTGTCAACCTGCTTTTCCTTAGCTGCACTTCTGCACCCCGTGATTATTGGTGTGCCCCGTTTTTCATAAGTTGTTTAGTTCCTTTTTGTCTCACTCGCAGCTATGCATGGCAGGTACCCTGCGGTCAGGACAGACATGTAAAGATGTTACAATCAGGTGGCTGGTGGTTTTGGACAATACCTTGTGTCTATTGCAATCCATTTTTCCATAACCTCACCTATTGGCACATCTTATGCAGTAACCTTTGGTCTTATCGGTTATTGTTAGGTCACTCAATCATCTTAAGCCTCTGGCCTAGTCTGGCAAAGCTAAAATCTTACAGGTCTCAGCCTATAGACCTTGCTTTTAACCATGCTTTACTAATACCTAATACACACTCCTCACGCCTAATATCTATCCTATACTGCGATAATCCTACAACTTCAGTCTGTGGAACATCTGTTGATTTTATAGAAAACAGCACATCCATTGGCCATACCATCACATAATATACTGAGAGATGGAGGATAAAATGAAGGCTCTACACATAATCGGGCTGTAGTGAGCAGAGCGGCCTCCCTCTGGACTTGAAAGCGAGGGACCACTATGTCCCCCCCTGGTGGGTGGAGCCAAATGTGCCCCGCCCCCTTCCCAGAAGTATCAGGGCAGGGCTGGAAGTATAAAGGGAGGGCCCTGCAGCGGAAGGAGGCAGATATCTCCAGCCTGCCGCCGAATGCGAGAGCTGAGCCTGCGCTGTGCAGTGCCCTGCCCCCGGGGGAGACCAACCCTGGAGACGAGGTGCCGGGACTGTCGTCCGCAGTGTACCCTGAGGAGATAGAGGACCCATGGACCACGGAACTCCCCCCCCCCTCCCCCCGCCCAGACTGTGGTAGGAAGTAGCCCATGGACACCAGACTTTCGTCCAGTTTTGTCACCGGAGCACAGGCCGGCGTGTTTGGGTAGGATCCCCACTGACCCAGTTGTGGCGCTTCATATTCTTCATAGAGATACGGTTCTGAAAGGAACAGGGCATAACTGAGATGTATTTTATGCTAGATGGGTCATGTAAGATATCACTGGAAAAGTGATGATTTACTGAATGCGATTATCTTATTATCCTATTTGTATGCATGGATAATTTCTGTATCAGTCAATATTCCTAACTTCAATGTACCAATTACAAAAGTGTTTGCACCTGAGGAACGCCCACCAGACAAAATGCCAACAGTCTGGCTGGTTAGTCAATGAACCATTAGGGGGAACAATAGGACTTTGAAGAGGCTAATCTCCCACCTTCCTCAGATGTTTCCTGGGATGCTCCGAACAATCTTTGACTCATGGCTGCTTTGACATGGCAAGGTCATGTGATCATGTCACCTGGTACTGGACTCCATCTTGGACTGCTAGTATTTTTCCACTAGTAGGGGGTGGGGATCAAACTGGGAAACAAAGGATTCCCACCTTATGTAAATCCTATTTAAGGCTGGGGAGTGAGATAATCAGGGTCGGTTCTTTACTGAATCCCTGCGCAACCTGACTGCTGAAAACAACTAATCTGGGGAAGAAAAGACTGAACCCAGGCTAGAAAATGTCTGGCCTGTGAAAGGAATAGCTGGAGCTTCAAGCTGCAAGCAAGAGAAGTTTGTCTTCAAGAAACTCTGCAACCTGCTTAAAACAACATTTAGGGTGAGAAATTATTACTTGTAACCAGTTTCTTTAGTGTATTAAGCTGAGTTTGCAGGTTTGTTTTATTTGCTCAGCAATCTGCTTTGATCTGTTTGCTATCCCTTATAATCACTTAAAATCTGTCCTTTGTAGTTAATAAACTTGTTTTGTTTTCTCAAAATCCAGTTTGTGGAACTCATTACTGGGGGGGGGGGGAAGCTGTGCATCTCTTCCTCCACATTGAGGGAGGAGGCAAATTTCACTTAGCTTATGCAGTACTGTTCTCTGTGCAGCACAAGACAATACAGTTTTGGGTTTACACCCCTGAGAGGGTGTGCACTTGAGTGTGGGTCAATTCCTTAGCTGAAGGCTTCCCACGCCGAGCTGGTTTCAGTGTCTGTGTCTTTCTGCAGCTGGGTGTGTCCCTACCTATGTGTGTGTGCTGGAGGAGGCTTGAGGGCCTGGCTCAGCAGGACAGGGTGAGGGAGCCCAGGCTGGTGAAATGGGTGGGTTCACTGGTACCCCAGTACATCAGGTGGCATCCCCGGAGTGGGGGGCAACCATCACACCAGTGTTGGAACCATTCACCATTGTTTATTCCTAGGGGAATTCTGTGCATCTGCGAATGGGCAGAATTAATCTGTCCTGCATAATCTTGATTTTTCCCGCATTAAATATATTCTGGCCAAGAAGTGCTGCAGTTCCATGTTTTGCCCACCAGAGGCCGGCATGGCACCAGAATAGCCGGCTGCATCCATGCACTGCCAGCCACTGAGGGAGTGGCACTAGCTGGGCAGTGAAGGGAAAACTGCCTGAGACCACTGGTGTGGAGGGAGACTTTGAACGGGGGAAAACGCCTGTCGTGACCTGGCCGCCGGGCTGAGTCACGAAGAGGCAGCAGAAGCTGCTGGAGCGAGAGAGAGAGGCGGAGAGACTGCAGGCTGCCACGGGAAGGGGCGTCGAGCTGGCGAGCTGCTCCCCAGAGCACCCCGTCACAGCACTGTGCAAAAGTCAACAGAGGTGCTACTTAGGGAAGAAAAACCAAATGCACAAGCACAGGATGGGGGCTAGCGGACTTGGCTGCAGCACTGCTGAGAAGGATCTGGGAGCTGTCATGGATCATCACACCCTCAACGTGAGTCAGCAACGCGATGCTGTTGCAAAACAAAAGCAAATGCAATGTTCGGCTGCATTAAGAGAGATGCAGCGTGCAAGTCACGGGCGGTGAGAGTACCGCTCTGCTCGGCGCTGGGCAGGCCGGGAGTGCTGTGTCCAGTTCTGGTCACCGCTGTGTAGGAAGGATGTGGAGAAACTGGAAAAGGATCCAGAGGCGAGCGACAAAGGGGTCACCTCACCTAGGGCGTCCCCCTCAGGCAGCTGTAAGAGGCCTCAGCCAGGATCAGCCCCAGGATGAGCAGGACCACGGCACCCAGCCCCAGGCGGGTGATGTTGGCGTGGGTGAAATCCGGGCACCCCGGGGGGGCTGCTGTGGGGGGAAGGGGAGAGTCACTCGGTGGCTCGGACGGGGAGATCAGCAGCTGGTGCTGCCCTGGGAGCGGAGCCTCCAACCTACCTCCAGCAGGTCTGGCTCTTTCCCCAACAAAGCGGTTGCCCAGGTGAATGAACTGCTCCTGCCCCGAGGCCTCACCCCTAACTCACTCCATCCCCCCCTCCCTCCATCACTCACTCTCCCCCACCCTCACTCACTTGCTCATTTTCACCAGGTTGGGCAGGTGGTTGGGGTGTGGGAGGGGGTGAAGGCTCTAGCTGGGGGTGTGGGCTCTGGCTGGAGCCAGGGATGAGGGGGTGGGGCTGAGGGGTTGGGAGTGTGGCAGAGGGCTCTGGGCTGGGGCAGGGGGTTGGGGCGCAGAAGAGGGTGTGGGCTCTGGGAGGGAGTTTGGGTGCGGGAGGGGGCTCAGGGCTGGTGCAGGGAGTTGGGGCATGCGAGTGGGTTCGGTGTGCAGGCCTCAGGCGATGCCTACTTGAGGCATCTCCCGGGAAGCAGCCGTTATGTCCCTCCGGCTCCCAGGTGGAGGGACAGCACTGCTCCCACCTACAGGCGCTGTCCCCCATCAGCTTCCATTGGCTGCAGTTCCTGGCCAATGGGAGCTGCGGAGACAGCACTCATGTTGGGGCCAGTACACAGAGCCCCAGTGGCCACCCTGCACCTAGGAGCCGGAGGGAGATGCCGGCTGCCGCCTGGGAGCCGTGCGGAGCCATGGCAGGCAGGGAGTCTCCCAGCCCCACTGTGCCCCTGACCGGACTTTTAACTGCCTGTAGCAGGGTGCTGGTGCAAAGGCACCTAATTAACCCCTGCTCAGCCAGCCCCAATCAGGGGAAATAGATTGGGGCTGGGGAGAAGTCTGGTGCCTGGCCTTTAGAACTGGCTGCACCTGTGGGCCTGAGGGTTCAAGGGCTATAAAGGCTGGCTGGCAGCAAGATGGAGGGAGAACAGCCAGGGGAAGGTCAGTCTCCGGGCTGAGGGCAGACTCTGGGTGGAAGAGGAGATTCTAAGGCCTGCAAGCTGTATATAGTATATCACAGGTGGTGTGAGAAATGTGTGAATAAAGCCACGCGTGCTGCAGAAGGAGAAGCCTCTCTGTGCTTTATTGGGGCAGCCAGTGGGCCCCAGGAAGAGGGGTGGGCAGAGGACCTGTTACACTGCCCCACCAGGGTCCCTTTGCAACTGGGTGTTTGGGTCAAAAACCGGACACCTGGCAACCCTAGCCCCGGGCACCCAGCCGGCAGGGCCGGCTCCAGGCACCAGCGTGTCAAGCAGGTGCTTGGGGCGGCCACTCCGGAGAGGGGCGGCACGTCCAGCTATTCGGCGGCAATTCGGCGGACGGTCCCTCACTCCAACTCAGAGCGAAGGACCTCCCGCCGAATTGCCGCCGCAGATC
>NW_020686151.1:7597-9532 GCF_002925995.2 Terrapene triunguis
TGGCCAAAACCCTGGAGCCGGCCCTGCGAGCCAGTTCCAACCCCAGAGCCAGGCCCCCCAGATCCTGTCCCTCTCCTGGGATCCCCAGTAGCTTCCAGCAGCAACCTACAGGGCAGGAGGTGCCGGAGGAGCTGGGGGTCTGGTGGTGAGGGAGGGGCAGGGGCTGCCCCCCCCCCGGTGTCTGGGCTCATGCACCAGGAGTCACTTCCCCCATCCCCCCCCAACCCCTGGGGGCAGCTCCTTGGGCAGCACGAGCCTTCTAGGGCTGGTTCAAGGGTGATTCCCCCCTGGTACCTGGCCCCGCCAGGGCCGGCTTTAGGAAGTGCGGGGCCCAATTCGAACATTTTCAGTGGAGCCCCGGTAGGGATGACTCATTGAAGCAGGTGTGCAGGGTTACTGCCCTGGTAATTGCAGGGCACCAGTGGACGTGGGGCTGGCTGGAGGCAGGGTAGGGCCTGGCTGGAGACAGGGGCTGGCTGCGGGCAGGGCGCGGGGGGCTGGTGCAGGCAGGGCAGGGGGTAGCAGCAGCAGCCCCGGACTCGGGGGCTATTTAAAGGGCCTGGGGCTCCCCTGCTTCTACCGTCCCAGCCAGCTGGAGCCCTGGCCCTTTAAATAGCCCCCGGAGCCTCCCGCTACCCCAGGGCTCTGGGGGCTATTTAAAGGGCCCGGGCAGGGCTGGCTTAATGGCTTTAGGCCAATTCAACCTATTCTCCTCTTTAGGGTGCGGGGCCAGTGATGAGCTGCCAAAATATTAACAACAGGTTCCCTCCTCCTCACCCCACAAGGGGGTCATGGCCCCCCCGGGACTCCTGCCCCATCCAACCTCCCCACATTCCTTGACGCCCACCCCGGTACCCCTGCCCCATCCACCCCCTTCCCTGTTCCCTAACTGCCCCCTGCCGCCCCATCCAACCCCTCCTCTCATTCCTGATGCCCCCCCGGGACCCCTGCCCCATCCAACCACCTTCTCTCTGTCCCAACTGCCCCTGGATCCCCTGCCCCTGACTGCCTCCCACTGCCCCATCCAACCCCTGCTCCTTCCTGACTGCCCCCCGGGACCCTTGCCCCCATTCAATCCCCCCGTTCCCTGCCCTCTGACCGCCCCGACCCCATCCACTCCCCCACAACCAGGGCTGGCTTTAGGAAGTGCGGGGCCTAATTCGAACATTTTCGAGGGGGCCCCGGCAGGGATGACTAAAAAAAAAAAAAAAAAAAAAGAAAAAAAAGCCTTTCATTTCTTCCATGTATTATTTACTTTCCATAACTATATAAATAATAAAATTATATATTATGTACATTGCGTCATATATGCTGTTGATTGGTTATTAATGAGCTCCGTTTCACATGTGTGGGTCCCCGCCAATCCCTGGGGGTGTGCTAGGGTGACCAGATGTCCCGATTTTATAGGGACAGTTCTGATTTTGGGGTCTTTTTCTTATATAGGCTCCTATTATTCCCCCCCCCCATCCCGATTTTTCACACTTGCTGTCTGGTCACCCTAGTGGTGTGCACATGTGTGGGTCCCAGCTGCTCCCTGCCACCCTCATTGAAGCAGGTGTGCAGGGTTACTGCCCTGGGAACTGCAGGGCACCAGTGGACGTGGGGCTGGCTGGAGGCAAGGCAGGACTGACTGGAGGTAGGGTCTGGCTGCAGACAGGGCAAGGGGTGTGGGGCTGGCTGGAGATAGGGGTGTGTGGGGCGGGCTGGCTTCAGGCAGGGCCGCAGGGGTCGGTGGCTGGGGTTGGCAGGGCTGGAGACAGAGGAGTGCAGGACTGGCTGGCTTCAGGCAGGGGTGTGTGGCAGGGGTTGGCTGGAGACAGGGCAGGGGGTGCAGGGCTGGTGCAGGCAGGGGTCTATGTGGGGCTGGCTGGCTTCGGGCAGGGCTGCAGGGTGTGTGTGGCAGGGACTGGTTGCAGGCAGGGCAGGGAGTGCAGC
>NW_020686152.1:0-1865 GCF_002925995.2 Terrapene triunguis
AAAAGAATATCCCCATTGTTATTGCTGCTTGCTGTGCGCTCCACAATATCTGTGAAAGTAAGGGGGAGACATTTATGGCGGGGTGGGAGGTTGAGGCAAATCGCCTGGCCGCTGATTACGCGCAGCCAGACACCAGGGCGGTTAGAGGAGCACAGCAGGGCGCGGTGCGCATCAGAGAAGCGTTGAAAACCAGTTTTGTGACTGGCCAGGCTACGGAGTGAAACTTCTGTTTGTTGCTCCTTGATGAACCCTCTGCCCCTCCCCCACCACCCTGTTAACTCTACTTCCCTGCAAACCAACCACCCCACCCTCCCCTACTACCCTCCCCCCTTCGAGCACCACTTGCAGAGGCAATAAAGTCATTGATACTTCACATTCAGGCATTCTTTATTAATTCAGCACACAACTAGGGGGATAATTGGAAAGGTAGCCCGGGATGGGTGGGGGAGGAGGGAAGGAAAAGGACACACTCCAATTTAAAACTTTAAAACTTATTGCTATGGAAATCATCTAGGGTGGAGTGAGTGGGTGGCCGAAGGCCCCCCCACCGTGTTCTTGGGCGTCTGGGTGAGGAGGCAATGGGACTTGGGGAGGATGGCTGCTGGTTACAGAGGGGCTGTAGCGGCGGTCTCTGCTCCTGCTGCCTTTCCTGCAGCTCAACCATACGCAGGAGCATATCACTTTGATGCTCCAGCAGCCGGAGCATCGACTCTTGCTTTCTGATTACAAGTTGACGCCACCTCTCCTCTTCAGCCCGCGTTTCAGCACGCAACTTCTCATCTTCAGCACGCCACCTCTCCTCTCGCTCATATTGGGCTTTTTTAAAATCAGTCATTGACTGCCTCCACGCATTCAGCTGTGCTCTGTCAGCGTGGGAGGCAGTCTGAAGTTCAGTAAACATTTCGTCACGCGTCCTTCGCTTCCTTCTTCGAATATTCACTAGCCTCTGCGAAGGAGTAAGATTTGCAGCTGGTGGAGAAGGGAGAGGTTGTTAAAAAAGATACATTTTAGAGAACAATGGGTAGACTCTTTCACGTTAGATTTTGCTGTTCACAACATCACACAGCACATGTGCTTTCGTTACAAGGTCGCATTTTTCCTCTTATATTGAGAGTCTCCTGGTTTGGTGTGAGAGATCACTCACGCAGTGCCAGGACACAGATTTCAGCTTGCAGGCAGCCATGGTAAGACATATAGTCTTTGGGCTTTTTTAACCTTCTTAACATGTGGGGATGGTTTCAAACAGTTCTGCCCTCATTTCCCATACCAAGCACCCGTGCCATTTAAAATGGGTTTGCAATGTAAAAGGAGGGGCTGCGATTTCAGGTTTAACATGCAGCACAAACCCAACTAACTCCCCTCCCCCACACACCCAATTCTCTGGGATGGTCACTTCACCCCTCCCCCCCACCGCGTGGTTAACAGCGGGGAATATTTCTGTTCAGCAGACCAGGAAGGGGCACCTCTGAATGTCCCCTTAATAAAATTGCCCCATTTTAACCAGGTGACCGTGAATGATATCACTCTCCTGAGGATAACAAAGAGCGATAAGGAATGGATGTTGTCTGCATGCCAGCAAACACCGGGACCATACGCTGCCATGCTTTGTTATGCAATGATTCCAGACTACGTGCTACTGGCCTGGCGTGGTAAAGTGTCCTACCATGGCGGACAGGATAAGGCAGCCCTCCCCAGAAACCTTTTGCAAAGGCTTTGGGAGTACATGAAGGAGAGCTTTCTGGAGATGTCCCTGGAGGATTTCCGCTCCATCCCCATACACGTTAACAGACTTTTCCAGTAGCTGTACTGGCCGCGATTGCCAGGGCAAATTAATCATTAATCATTAAACACGCTTGTTTTTAAAC
>NW_020686153.1:0-1520 GCF_002925995.2 Terrapene triunguis
GGCAGGTAGGACCCCCCCGGCCCCCCACCCCTGCGAGGGGGGGTCACTTCCCACTGAACCCCTGGGATGAAAGCTTTGCACCAGATTAAATACCCTGGAGGTAGCAAGTACACCCCCCCTTACAGCTGGGGTGCCTTGGACTGGGGTGACCCCCAGAGAGGGGTGGGGGCCCAGTGTGGGGGGGCTCAGAGTGGGGTGACCCCCAGAGAGGGGTGGGGGCCCAGTGAGGGGGAGCTCAGAGTGGGGTGACCCCCACAGGAAGGGGTGGGGGGACCCAGTGTGAGGGGTCTCAGGGTGGGATGACCCCCAGAGCGGGGTGGGGGGATCTCTGGGGGGCTGGATGTGAATTGGGGTGGGCTGCTGCAGGAGGGGAGGGGTTGGTACCAGGTGTTTTGCCCTGGGGGAGGGGATGGCCAAGGGGCGCCCCCCACCCACCCGGCCCCCACACCCCGCTCCCCCCCAGATTCGCTGCAGCACCGGCGGGACAGCCGGCACGTCGCTGTTTTCCACGACGGCCGCTTCTTCCGCGTGGGGCTGTATCATGGGGGGCGGCTGCTGGGCCCCCGTGAGCTGCAGGCCCAGTTCCAGCGGATCCTGGACGACCCCACGCCCCCCGCGCCCGGCGAGGAGACCCTGGCCGCCCTGACCGCCGGGCCCCGGTGAGAGCGGGGGTGGGGCAGGGCAGAACCTAGGGGGATGGGCACGGGGGGTGGGGGTGGGAGGGTATGACGGGACCTAGACGGATGGGAACGGGGGGCAATGGGGGATGGGAACCGGGGTGGGGGGGGTTGGGCAGGACGTGACCTAGGGGGATGGGAACCAGGGGGGTCAAGGTGGGATGGGACGACCTAGGGGGATGGGAACTGGGGGGGTAGGCAGGGAGGGCCTAGGGGGGTGGGAACCGGCGGGGCAGGACAAGACCTAGGGGGATGGGAACCGATGAGGGGCAGGGTGGGACCTGGGAGAGGGACAGAAGACAAGCGGGGGGATGCATTAGGCAGGTGCTGGGGGAAGGGTGAATGGGAGTTGGTGGGGGGAAGGGGGAATATGGGCACCCAGTGGGGCAGGGGAGCTGGGGGGAAGGGGGGATATGGGCACCCAGTGGGGCAGGGGAGCCGGGGGGGGGGCAGCTCCGGCTGCGCTGATACCCACCCTCCCCCGCAGGGAGCCGTGGGCCCGGGCGCGCCGGACGTACTTCGGGTCGGGCCGGAACCAGGAGTCGCTCCGGGCGGTGGAACAAGCTGCCTTTTTCGTCACGCTCGACACCACGGAGCAGGGGCTGCTGGGCCCCGACCCGGGCCGGGCGCTGGATCGATACGCCAAGGCCCTGCTGCACGGGCAGTGCCACGACAGGTAGGGGACCCCCCCAATCCCTCCGAGTCCCCCCAACTCCCCCCTGATCTGCTACGCCAAGGCCCTGCTGCATGGGCAGGGCCACTACAGGTGGGGGGCCCCCCCGAGCCCCTCCCCGACCTCCCAACTCTCCCCCCGACCTGCTCCACCTGACGACCCCCCCCCCC
>NW_020686154.1:0-2237 GCF_002925995.2 Terrapene triunguis
TCAGCAAAAACAACGAGGAGTCCTTGTGGCACCTTAGAGACTAACAAATTTATTTGGGCATAAGCTATCGTGGGCTAAAACCCACTTCATCAGATGCATATAGTGGAAAATACAGAGGCAGGTATCTTTTCATGTGCTGTGTATTTATACCTGCCTCTGTATTTTCCACTCCATGCATCTGATGAAGTGGGTTTTAGCCCACAAAAGCTTACGCCCAAGTCAATTTGTTCATCTCTAAGGTGCTACAAGGACTCCTTGTTGTTTTTCCCAAGGTTTGGAAACTCAAAGAACAACACTGTGATACCAGACTCAACTGGTTTGCATGCAGAGGTTAAATCCTCAAACGAAAGGATGCAATTACCATGATCCCAGTCAGGTTCTCTTTGAGAAATGTCTAAAATGGACACAGAATCCCAGGTGTCCAGCATAGAAATAGTGATCCTTATTCCAGTAGATGTTTTTTTAGACAAAGTCATTGAGAGGGGCTCAAAGGGGCCGGTTGGGAGGGAAGTTTAGTGTGAGTGGACAAGAGGCTTAGAAAGAGGATATAGGAACAAATACATGGCCATGAACATAGGGACTAAGGCCACCTCTCTCTCTCTCGGGCTCTGTGCAGACCTCGCTGCAATAGGAGCCAAGCTTTGAAGCCTTTCTTCCACCAGCATTTGTACCTTCTTTTGACTCTAGTCCCTGTTGCGTGTTTCAGGTTTACCTCCATCTCAGAAAAGATGACTTTCTCCAGCCTGTGCTATCCAGAACGTGGGGTGGCCTGGCCCTGTCCAGTCACCGGTAGCTGCAACCAGCTGTGCGTTAGGCAGTGCCGTGACTCTGAAGTGGTGATCAGACCATCACTGGTTGTCGTGACCCTCCCAGGGCCTATTCTCAGCCATTTCCCTCAGGAAAGTGCAGTGGGAGCTGTAGGAGCACCTGTGGTTGGACCTGGTTTTGGGGGCTCATTACGTTTGGGGGGATTCTACGGCTATGGAGGCCGTTATGGAGGATGGTACAGTTTAGGGGGATATGGTGGTTACTGTGGCCCTTACAGTTATGGGGGAATATGTGGTTCTGGGGTATTTTTCTATAGGTACCTCAGTGGAAGCTGTGGGCCATGCTAAACCCAGCAGGAACATCCGTGGAAGAAGGAAGATACAGTACAGATTCAAGATACAGATTCACCCCTGACCTTTTGGGCATGGCTTTCAGAAGTGCTGTGCAAACAGGGCTCCAGTTGCACTCATTGGGAGCTGTGTGTGCTCAGCACCTTGGTCTGATAGCCATGCTGCATTTCTAATGTTACGCTTTATGACTCTTTCTGCCAAGGCTTTCCCACCCATGTGCTGATTCTCGCTTTCACATGTGGACTCATTCTGAATTACACTCCGGCTTTTTACAGTAACCCCGCAGGGTGAAGGAAACAGGGGCCTGAAGATAGGCATCATTTACATTTAGTATCACTTTAAGTCCCTTGAGAGTGTGAAAAAGATACCTTGCTGTCAAGGAGAATTAGGTCCTATATGTTCTATCCTTTTCATCACTACGTACCTCTAGTGTCTTGCTTTGACCTTGTGACGGGTTGGATCACAGAAATCCCCTGGGAGCTGCCACCTGATGTGCCAAGACTACCCCTGCTCCTATTTTCCCTGCCAGCCCAGGACTCCAGCACCCTGTCTTGTTGAGCCAGACACTCCCGTCTGCTCCAACAAAGACCCAGGGTCTGAATTACTTGCCCCAAAGCTGCAGGTTTACCTGAAAACAGCTCACAGAAGTGTGCTTGTCTTTAGCACTCAGATGCCCGACTCCCAATGGGGTCTAAAACCAAATAAATCCATTTTACCCTGTATAAAGCTTATGCAGGGTAAACTCATAAATTGTTCACCCTCTATAACACTGATAGAGAGATATGCACAGTTGTTTGCTCCCCCAGGGTTTAATACATACTCTGAGTTAATTAATAAGTAAAAAGTGATTTTTATTAAATACAGAAAGTAGAATTTAAGTGGTTCCAAGTGGTAACAGACAGAACAAAGTAAGTTACCAAGGAAAATAAAATAAAATGTGCAAATCTATGTCTAATCAAACTGAATACAGATAATCTCACCCTCAGAGATGCTTCAGTAAGTTTTTTCCTCAGACTGGACACCCTCCAGGCCTGGGCACAATTCTTTCCCCTGGTACAGCTCTTGTTCATAGATTCATAGATTCATAGATTCATAGATTCTAGGACTGGAAGGGACCTC
>NW_020686155.1:0-1821 GCF_002925995.2 Terrapene triunguis
TAGCGCTAAATTCGACATGGCCATATCGAATTAGGCTAGGTGTGGATGGAAATCGACGGTAATAGCTCCGGGAGCTATCCCACAGTGCACCACTCTGTTGACGCTCTGGACAGCAGTCCGAGCTCGGATGCTCTGACCAGCCACACCCCCGGGAAAATTTGAATTCATTTTCATTTTCCTGTCTGGGCAGTTTGAATCTCAGTTCCTCTTTGGACATCGAGGGGAGCTCAGCAGCAGTGGCAACTATGCAGAGCTCTCCAGCAGAGATGGCCGTGCAATCCAATAGAAAGAGGGCCCCAGCATGGACTGATCGGGAAGTCTTGGATCTCATCGCAGTGTGGGGCGATGAGTCCGTGCTTTCAGAGCTGCGCTCCAAAAGAAGGAATGCTAAGATCTACGAGAAGATCTCCAAAGCCATGGCAGAGAGAGGCTACAGCCGGGATGCAACGCAGTGCCGCGTGAAAATCAAGGAGCTGAGACAAGGCTACCAAAAAACCAAAGAGGCTAACGGACGCTCCGGATCCCAGCCCCACACATCCCGTTTCTACGAGGCACTGCATTCCATCCTGGGAGCGGCCGCCACCACTACCCCACCCCTGACCGTGGACTCCGAGGATGGGATCATGTCGGACATGACAGCGGACGGGGAAGAGGAGGAAGGAGATGAGGAGGACGAGGCAGTCGACAGCGCTGGCACCGCTGATTTCCCCGACAGCCAGGAGCTCTTCATCACCCTTACCGAGATCCCCTACCAACCGTCCCCATCCCTTACCCCGGACACAGAATCAGGGGACGGATCAAGCAGTAAGTGCTGTAAACATGTAAACATTTATTTAAAACAGAACGGTAATATTTATACTATTAACAATGTATATTTATAAAAGTGCTGTAAACTAGTAAAAAAATAATCAGGTACAAAACAGGAATATTTACAAAGGTAACAAATGGGTTTTCATGATTTCTCTGTCTTAGGCTATTCTCAATTTAGTCCCAAGTATTTTAAAAAAATTTCACAATGTCCGTTACTACATGATTCCCAGGCCCAAGACGCTCCACTCCAAAGTCTCAGTGCACCTACGCGAAAATCCGGTCAATGTGGCCGGGGATCGACGAGAAATCCTCGTAGGAGAACTCCTCGTAGGTCTCGTGGAGGTAGAGCTCAAGCCTGTTGATCAGGTTCCGGGGTAGGGCGATCTTAGTGGGCCCTCCGTGGTAGCAGACATGTCCCCTCCACGCCACAATCAAGTACTCCGGGATCATGGCCCGACATAGCATGGCGGCATACGGCCCCGGTTTCTGCATGCTTTCCCGCAGCATGCGTTCTCTCTGGGTGTCCGGGATCCTCAGGAGGGTGATGTCGCTCATGACGCCCTGCTTTGAATTAGGGAGGGGAATGTTAGTATTGGGACTGCTTTACAGCCACGCGGTGGAGGGAGAGGGGCAGCATACAGGGATCTTTCCCTGGGACAGCCGCGAGGGGGTGGGACAGGGGCAGAGTTGATGCTGTCCTGATTGCTGGCAGCACAGACTGGCATTGCTTTCAATGTGAAAGGAGGCCAGTGCTACTGCTGGAGTTTTAAGCAGCCACAAGTCTGCGGCTTACCATTATTGCCCGCTCCAGAAGTTCAGGTCTCCAGCCACAGTTCTCTGAACACTCCAAGACCTCCGCAAGTCCACAGGCACTGAAGGCGACGGCCGAAAATTCGACCTTGTCCTGAGTGCGCATGTGAGAGGTTCAGTGCATGGTCTTGTTCACAGAGAAAGACTAGGTTCTTTGTATACAATTTCATTTATCTGTCTCAGGAATTCACTCCCTTTTTA
>NW_020686156.1:0-818 GCF_002925995.2 Terrapene triunguis
CCGCTAATGCCCTGGCTCATGAAGCCCTATACTGGCGCCCTGGACACAGAAAAAGAACTGTTCAACTACCGTCTCAGCAAGTGCAGAATGGTGGTGGAGTGTGCTTTTGGCCGTCTCAAAGGGAGATGGAGAAGCTTACTCACTCGCTGTGATCTCAGTGAAACCAATATCCCCATCGTTATTGCAGCTTGCTGTGTGCTCCACAATCTGTGTGAGAGCAAGGGGGAGACCTTTATGGCGGGGTGGGAGCTAGAGGCAAATAGCCTGGCTGCTGATTACGTCCAGCCAGACAGCCGGGCCATTAGAAGATCCCAGCGGGACGCCCTGTGCATCCGGGAGGCTTTGAAAGCTAGGTTCCTGAGTGAGCAGGGCAACCAGTGACTTTTCAGTTTGTGGACAGAAAAGCTGAATCTGCCCCCGTTTCTTTACCCAGTTCATTTTGACTATCCTCTCCAGTTACATACCCCCTTCACCCCCTTCCCCTTCCCAAAAAATAAAATCATTTCGATTTTGTTAATGAACACCGTTGTCTGTATTGCTGTTTTCGCGGGAATATTTTAAACCGGGGACGCAGACTGTGGCGGGGGGCGGGTTCAGTGTTCGGATGCAAATGATGCCTCTAAACTCCCGGAATGACAGGCTCCGCACTGGTGGACTGGTTATTTCAATGGAGCCTGCCAGCACTCCTGGGGGGGACTGTGTGTATGTGTCGGCTATGTGACTTTCTGGCAGGGGGGGTAGGGTTACATATCCCCTGCTGCGTGGATCTGTGATCCATGATAAGGACCGCTGCATAAGATCTGTAACTGCCCTCCCCC
>NW_020686156.1:918-2109 GCF_002925995.2 Terrapene triunguis
AACATGAAAAACACCTCCCAGACTGACCAGGGTAACCAGTGACTGCACTGTGTATGTGTCCTGATGCTGGACCTGACACCGCCTCTGTACCCTGCTAAAGGTCACTGTCCTGTCCAATTACCAAGCCCCTTCCCCCCCTCCAGACAGACTCTCCCTCAAAAGAACCTGACTGAAACAGTAATGGAGAGAAACAAACATTTTATTGCGAACCAGACATGAAACGTGGGGTGTGAAACTTGGACGGGGGCTTGTGTGAGGTGGGTAGGAAAGGGCTTATGAAATTTTGGGGAATGTCAGCCTTCTAGTGCTAGAGCAGTCTGCAGGGGTTGACTGAAAGTTTTAACGGCCCTTGCCGCCCCTCCTTCTTTGGACTTTGGGTGAGGGGGGTGTGGGACTTGGTGGCGGGTGAGGGCGGTTACAGATAGACTGCAGCGGGGCTCTGTCCTCCTGCCTCCGGTCTTGCAGAACATCCACAAGGCGCCGGAGCGTGTCCGTTTGCTCCCTCATTAGTCCAAGCAGCTTTTCAGTAGCCTGTTGGTCCTCCTGACGCCACCTCTCCTCCCGTTCCATGACTGCTCGGTGCATTTGTGACAAGTTCTCCCTCCACTGTGTCTGCTGGGCTGCCTGGGCTCGGGAGCATCCCATTAGTTCTGAGAACATGTCTTCACGCGTCTTCTTCTTCCTCCGCCTAATCTGCGCTAGCCTCTGGGAGTGTGCTGACAGGCTGGGTTGGGAGACAGTCGCAGATGTGTCTGTGTGAATTGTAAAAAGGGAGTGAATTCCTGAGACAGATAAATGAAATTGTATACAAAGAACCTAGTCTTTCTCTGTGAACAAGACCATGCACTGCACCTCTCACATGCGCACTCAGGACAAGGTCGAATTTTCGGCCGTCGCCTTCAGTGCCTGTGGACTTGCGGAGGTCTTGGAGTGTTCAGAGAACTGTGGCTGGAGACCTGAACTTCTGGAGCGGGCAATAATGGTAAGCCGCAGACTTGTGGCTGCTTAAAACTCCAGCAGTAGCACTGGCCTCCTTTCACATTGAAAGCAATGCCAGTCTCTGCTGCCAGCAATCAGGACAGCATGAACTCTGCCCCTGTCCCACCCCCTCGCGGCTGTCCCAGGGAAAGATCCCTGTATGCTGCCCCTCTCCCTCCACCGCGTGGCTGTAAAGCAGTCCCAATACTAACA
>NW_020686157.1:0-560 GCF_002925995.2 Terrapene triunguis
CTTGGGGACCCAGCCTACCCCTTAATGCCATGGCTCATGAAGCCATACACAGGCAGCCTGGACAGGAGTCAGGAGCTGTTTAACTACAGGCTGAGCAAGTGCAGAATGGTGGTAGAATGTGCATTTGGCCGTTTAAAGGCGCGCTGGCGCAGCTTACTAACTCGCTCTGACCTCAGCCAAAGAAATCTCCCCATTGTTATTTCTGCTTGCTGTGTGCTCCACAATCTCTGTGAAAGTAAGGGGGAGACCTTTATGTCCGGGTGGGAGGCTGAGGCAAATCGCCTGGCTGCTGATTACGCGCAGCCAGACACCAGGGCGATTAGAAGAACACACCAGGAAGCAGTGTGCATCAGAGAAGCTCTGAAAACCAGTTTCATGACTGGCCAGGCTACAGTGTGAAATTTCTGTTTGTTTCTCCCTTCATGAAAACCAGCCCCCTTCATTCTCATTCATTCTCTGTAAGCAACCCACCCTCCCCCCAGCTTTCTTTCAAAGGTAATAAAGTCACTATCGTTTAAAAATCATGTATTCTTTATTAAGTGATTATGAACATAGGGAGA
>NW_020686157.1:570-1524 GCF_002925995.2 Terrapene triunguis
CAAGAAGGTAATGTGGGTGAGGTTTGGGAGGAGGATAAGAGGGAAGTATAAGGCCACTGATCAAATTCAATATATTGACAGCCTTTTGGTTGGGCTCTCCCCTGGGGTGGAGTGACAGGGTGCACGCAGCATCCCCCCCCGCGTTCTTACACGTCTGGGTGAGGAGGATATGGAACATGGTGAGGGGGGAGGTAGGTTATACAGCGGCTGCAGCGGCAGTCTGACATCCTGCTCCCGTTCCTGAAGCTCCACCAGACGCCGGAGCATGTCCGTTTGCTCACGCAGCAGCCCCAGCGTTGCAGCCTGCCACCTCTCATCTCGAGCATCCCTCAAGACCTCACGGTCACTGGCATCTTTCCTAAATTTAGATACAGTGTCCTTCCACTCATCCAAATGAGCTCTTTGATTGTGGGTGGATTTCATTATTTCTTTGAACATGTCTTCTCGCGTCATCTTTCTACGACGCCTTATCTGAGATAGCCTTCTAGACGCAGGAGGGAGGCTTGAGACATTTGCAGCTGCTAGAGGGAGGGTTGAAAAAAAGTAGAGAAGTTTTTAAAATGATACATTTTACAGAACAATGCTTGTACTCTTTCATGGTGAACACTATTCACATTACATAGCACATGTGATTTCAGTACAAGGTCGCATTTTCCATCTTAATATTGAGTGCCTGTGGCTTTGGTGTTAGAGATCACAGACGCAGGTCCGGGCAACAGAATTCAGCTTGCAGGCAGCCATGGTAAGCCATTGTCTTTCGGCTTCTGCTCCCTCCTTTCCAACATACCAATCAAAGCCTGTTGACTGCTGAGGTTTTCCTGTTAACCTTCAGCAGCAGAAACCAAACTAAGCCCCCCCGCCCCCCTCCCGCCATGAATTCCCTGGAATGCTCAATGTACCCCTCCCAGACCGCGTGGCTAGTAACAGGGAGAATCCATGCTGAAACCAAACTCA
>NW_020686157.1:1624-3389 GCF_002925995.2 Terrapene triunguis
CCCCCCCCCCGCCCCTGCTAAAAGCTAACTGCAGGGAAGGATTTCTTATCAGCCACAGGCAAACAGCCCAGTAGGAACGGCCACCTCTGTCCCCTTAATTAAGTTCCCGTATTTCAAGCAGGTTACCATGAGCGATATCACTCTCCTGAGGATTACACAGCGAGATAAAGAACGGATGTTGCTTGAATGCCAGCAAACACCGGGACCATACGCTGCCAGGCTTTGTCAGGCAATGATACCAGATTACTTGCTGCAAGCATGGCGTGGACAAGTGTCCTACCATGGAGGACGGAATAAAGCGGCACTGCCCAGAAACCTTGTGGCAAGGCTTTTGGAGTACCTGCAGGAGAGCTTCCTGGAAATGTCCCTGGAGGATTTCCGCTCCATCCCCAGACACGTTAACAGACTTTTCCAGTAGCTGTACTGGCTGCGAATGCATCCCAAGTCCTCAGGGCAAAATAATCATTAAAAAACCTTGCTTTTGAACTATGTTTTATATTTTAAAAGGTAAACTCACCTGAGGTCCCTTCCATGGGGTCATGGTCTTGGCTACTGGCTTGGGAGGCTTGGGAGGGTACTTCAGTCAGGCTGAGAAAAAGCTCCTGGCTGTTGGGGAGAACGGAGTGCTGGGTGCTATCTGCAAGATCCTGATCTTCCTCTTCCTCCTCCTCCTCCTCCTCTTCTCCACCCTCAGAATCCTCAGGTGTAGAGACTATCCCAGACCCGGTTTGCACGATCACAGGTGGGGTAGTGGTGGCGGCCCCCCCTAGAATTGCATTCAGCCCTGCGTAGAAGCGGCATGTCCGCGGCTCTGACCCGGAGCGACCGTTTGCCTCCTTTGTTTTTTGATAGGCTTGTCTGAGCTCCTTCACTTTCACACGGCACTGATCTGAGTCCCTATTGTGGCCTCTCTCCATCATGCCCTTGGAGATTTTTTCAAAAGTTTTGGCATTTCGTCTCTTTGAACGAAGTTCTGCTAGCACTGAATCCTCACCCCATACAGCGATCAGATCCAGTACCTCCCGTGTGGTCCATGCTGGTGCTCTTTTTCGATTATCAGCCTGCATGGTTACCTGTGCTGATGAGCTGAGGTATCTGGGGTCACCTGTGCTCTCCACGCTGAGCAAACAGGAAACAGGAAATGCAATTCAAATTTTCCTGGGTCTTTTCCTGTCTACCTGGCCAGTGCATGCGAGTTCAGATTGCTGTCCAGAGCGGTCAGTGGTGCACTGTGGGATAGCTCCTGGAGGCCAATAACATCGATTTGTGGCCACACTAACCCTAATTCGGATTAACAAAATCGATTTTGACGTTACTCCGTTCGTCGAGGTGGAGTTCAGAAATCGATTTAAAGGGCCCTTTAATTCGAATTAACAGGCTCCGTAGTGTGGACGGGTGAAGGGTTAATTCGGATTAACGCTGCTAAATCCGAATTAAAGTCCTAGTGTGGACCAGGCCTAAGACTGTATATATAGAGAGAGCTAAGTCATTAACATATAAGGATCCAGTCAAGGCAAGGGCAAAGCTTTTTCTTCTTTCTATGTTTTGTTTTAAATTCTTATCGTAAGTCTTAATAGGAGCCAAAATCCTCATACTTAAATCCAAATAATAAACATTTCCAGCTCACTAGAAATGCAAGTGGATTTTCCTTTCTTCCGGACATAAGAATTCTTGGAGCTGCCTCACTTCTAATCTCTACACCAATGAGGAGTATTCCAACTTGAGATCAAAATCTTATATTAAAAACTCAGATGAAGCATCCCTT
>NW_020686158.1:0-1239 GCF_002925995.2 Terrapene triunguis
GGTTTGAAAGTGAGGAGGAGGCTAGAAAAACGGTCTGAAGGCTGTTTGGCATATCTGACGGAAAGCAAGACAAAATAGCTCACGGTTTAACTTGCGCCTGAGTGTTTACTATTTAGCTAGCTGATTTTCCACATCATGTTTAATAAAAGCCTTCATTATGCAATCTGAGCTTGTGTAATCATGTGCCACCTCCAAGCTCAGCCTGACGGTGATCCTTTGGTGCTCTGGGCTGCCAGGTTTTTATAATAAATTACACGGGAAAGGTTATAGTTTTAAAAAACCCTCCAAGGCAAGCCAAATAGTGGATTTGGGGGTCTTTTTCTTTGTCAAATGTTTCAATCATCTCGTACAATACAACAAACAGCATTATTTTGGAGATGATTGAATTACACTGTTGTGCCGATCTAAAAGATAGGCCAGAGAAAACATCAAGCAAGTCTAAGGGTTAAGTAGAGAAGACAATTGGATTCTTACACTCAGATGATAATTAAAAGAGCTAAGGCAACGGCTGCCTGAGTAGAAATCAGAGAGCTTGCAAAAGCCGCTTGATAGCTCAGAGAGTCTCGTGTGTGACTTACGTGATCTTTGCTATTGTATGTTACAGGGTTGTGGGATTCTTTCATTTTGTCTTCAGATAACTAGAAGGTGGTGGGGCGGGGCTATGGAAATTAGAGAGAGAGGGAGAAGGGCTAGTGAGAAGGGGAGGCCTAATGGTTAGGGAACAGGAATGGGAGCCAAGATCCATGAGGCCAAATTCTACACCGACTTGCACCCCATCAAACTTGATAAGAATGAATGAGTCTCTGCGGAATCTGGTCCATTTGTTCTTTTCCTTTTCAATCAGTGATTTGTGGGACCATGGTCTGTGCCTCAGTTTCTCCATCTGTTTAATACTTCCCAACCTAACAAGGGTGCAGGGGAGGGGAATTGTAAGGATGGATTGATCGTTTGTGCAGCCTGCTAAGAATTCAAGACATCCCTTGCCACCACTAGGTACTGGGAGAGAGGATTCAGAAGCTGAACCCCCCCCCCCCCCCCCCCCTTTGTGAACCTTGCTGGGTTTTATTTTCACACTCCATATAGTCAAAATCGATCACCATGTTCTCTCTGTCCTAATAAGCGTCAGCAAGATGCCTGGGTATCATTTCAGCTCAAACTTTGCTGTGTTCGAAGGACAAGGCAGGTCATTGACATCCAAGTCCCATTATTAGATTCTGCTTCATAATCAGTTGCACACAT
>NW_020686159.1:0-1676 GCF_002925995.2 Terrapene triunguis
CCATGACCCATGCTACAGAGGAAGATGCAAAACCCCCAGAGTCCCTGCCAATATGACCCCGGGGAAAATTCCTTCCCGACCCCAAATATGGCAGTCAATTAGACCCTGAATATGTGGGCAAGGCCAACCAGCCAGACACTTGGAAAAGAATTCTCTGTAGTAACTCAGAGCTCTCCCCATCTAGTGTTCCATCACTGGCCATTGGAGATATTTGCTGGTAGCAATCACAGATCAGCTACATGCCATTGTAGGCAGTATCCTCCATACCGGGGTCGACAACCTTTCAGAAGCGGTGTGTCAACTCTTCATTTATTCACTCTAATTTAAGGTTTTGCGTGCCAGTAATACATTTTAACGTTTTTAGAAGGTCTCTTTCTATAAAGATACTCCAGCTGAGGCCTAACCAGAGCAGAGTAGAGCGGAAGAATGACTTCTCGTGTCTTGCTCACAACACACCTGTTAATACATCCCAGAATCACGTTTGCTTTTTTTGCAACAGCATCACACTGTTGACTCATATTTAGCTTGTGGTCCACTATAACCCCTAGATCCCTTTCTGCCGTACTCCTTCCTAGACAGTCTCTTCCCATTCTGTATGTGTGAAACTGATTTTTTCTTCCTAAGTGGAGCACTTTGCATTTGTCTTTGTTAAACTTCATCCTGTTTAACTCAGACCATTTCTCCAATTTGTCCAGATCATTTTGAATTATGACCCTGTCCTCCAAAGCAGTTGCAATCCCTCCCAGTTTGGTATCATCCGCAAACTTAATAATCGTACTTTCTATACCAATATCTAAGTCGTTAATGAAGATATTGAACAGAGCCGGTCCCAAAACAGACCCCTGCGGAACCCCACTCGTTATGCCTTTCCAGCAGGATTGGGAACCATTAATAACAACTCTCTGAGTACAGTTATCCAGCCAGTTATGCACCCACCTTATAGTAGCCCCATCTAAATTGTATTTGCCTAGTTTGTCGATAAGAATATCATGCGAGACCGTATCAAATGCCTTACTAAAGTCTAGGTATACCACATCCACCGCTTCTCCCTTATCCACAAGACTCGTTATCCTATCGAAGAAAGCTATCAGATTGGTTTGACATGATTTGTTCTTTACAAATCCATGCTGGCTGTTCCCTATCACCTTACCACCTTCCAAGTGTTTGCAGATGATTTCCTTAATTACTTGCTCCATTATCTTCCCTGGCACAGAAGTTAAACTAACTGGTCTGTAGTTTCCTGGGTTGTTTTTATTTCCCTTTTTATAGATGGGCACTATATTTGCCCTTTTCCAGTCTTCTGGAATCTCTCCCGTCTCCCATGATTTTCCAAAGATAATAGCTAGAGGCTCAGATACCTCCTCTATTAGCTCCTTGAGTATTCTAGGATGCATTTCATCAGGCCCTGGTGACTTGCAGGCATCTAACTTTTCTAAGTGATTTTTAACTTGTTCTTTTTTTATTTTATCTGCTAAACCTACCCCCTTCCCATTAGCATTCACTAGGATAGGCATTCCTTCAGACTTCTCGGTGAAGACCGAAACAAAGAAGTCATTAAGCATCTCTGCCATTTCCAAGTTTCCTGTTACTGTTTCTCCCTCTTCACTAAGCAGTGGGCCTACCCTGTCTTTGGTCTTCCTCTTGCTTCTAATGTATTGATAAAAAGTCTTCTTGTT
>NW_020686160.1:0-1321 GCF_002925995.2 Terrapene triunguis
GCAGCTTATCATACACCTTTCCCTGAGGCAGATGAAGAGTAATCAGGCGAGGAGGCTACGACACCGCCGTGATGGCCTGAAGTCGGAGAGTAGCACAGAGCTGTCAGAAACCACGAGCCCCAGCGCCCAGGACATCACGGTGGCAATGGGGCATGTGGATATCGTGGAATGTCGATTCTGGGCCCGGGAAACAAGCACGGACTGGTGGGACCGTATAGTGCTTCAGGTCTGGGATGAATCCCAGTGGCTGCGAAACTTTCGCATGCGGAAGGGCACTTTCCTCGAACTTTGTGAGTTGCTGTCCCCTGCCCTGAAGCGCCAGAATACCAGGATGAGAGCAGCCCTCACAGTTGAGAAGCGAGTGGCCATAGCCCTCTGGAAGCTTGCAACGCCGGACAGCTACCGGTCAGTCGCGAACCACTTTGGTGTGGGCAAATCTACCGTGGGGGTTGTTGTCATGCAAGTAGCCAAGGCAATCGTGAAGGTACTGCTCCCAAAGGTAGTGACCCTGGGAAACGCGCAGGTCATCATAGATGGCTTTGCCGCGATGGGATTCCCAAACTGCGGTGGGGCTATCGATGGGACTCACATCCCTATCCTGGGACCGGACCACCAGGCCAGCCAGTACATCAATAGAAAGGGCTACTTTTCAATGGTGCTGCAAGCACTGGTGGACCATCGGGGACGGTTTACAAACATCTACGTCGGATGGCCGGGCAAGGTTCATGACGCTCGCGTGTTCAGGAACTCTGGTCTGTTTAGACGGCTGCAGGAAGGTATTTACTTCCCAGACCACAAAATAACTCTTGGGGATGTGGAGATGCCTACAGTCATCCTCGGGGACCCAGCCTACCCGCTAATGCCCTGGCTCATGAAGCCCTATACTGGCGCCCTGGACACAGAAAAAGAACTGTTCAACTACCGGCTGAGCAAGTGCAGAATGGTGGTGGAGTGTGCTTTTGGCCGTCTCAAAGGGAGATGGAGAAGCTTACTCACTCGCTGTGATCTCAGTGAAACCAATATCCCCATCGTTATTGCAGCTTGCTGTGTGCTCCACAATCTGTGTGAGAGCAAGGGGGAGACCTTTATGGCGGGGTGGGAGCTAGAGGCAAATAGCCTGGCTGCTGATTACGTCCAGCCAGACAGCCGGGCCATTAGAAGATCCCAGCGGGACGCCCTGTGCATCCGGGAGGCTTTGAAAGCTAGGTTCCTGAGTGAGCAGGGCAACCAGTGACTTTTCAGTTTGTGGACAGAAAAGCTGAACCTGCCCCCGTTTCTTTACCCAGTTCATTTTGACTATCCTCTCCAGTTACATACCCCC
>NW_020686160.1:1421-5836 GCF_002925995.2 Terrapene triunguis
AACACCGTTGTCTGTATTGCTGTTTTCGCGGGAATATTTTAAACCGGGGACGCAGACTGTGGCGGGGGGCGGGTTTAGTGTTCTGATGCAAATGATGCTTCTAAACTCCCGGAATGACAGGCTCCGCACTGGTGGACTGGTTATTTCAATGGAGCCTGCCAGCACTCCTGGGGGGGACTGTGTGTATGTGTCGGCTATGTGACTTTCTGGCAGGGGGGGTAGGGTTACAGATCCCCTGCTGCGTGGATCTGTGAGCCAGGATAAGGACCGCTGCATAAGATCTGTAACTGCCCTCCCACGCCACAAAGTCACAGAGCAAACCCCCCCCCCCAGAACATGAAAAACACCTCCCAGACTGACCAGGGTAACCAGTGACTGCACTGTGTATGTGTCCTGATGCTGGACGTGACACCGCCTCTGTACCCTGCTAAAGGTCACTGTCCTGTCCAATTACCAAGCCCCTTCCCCCCTCCAGACAGACTCTCCCTCAAAAGAACCTGACTGAAACAGCAATGAACAGAAACAAACATTTTATTGCGAACCAGACATGAAACGTGGGGGGTGAAACTTGGACGGGGGCTTGTGTGAGGTGGGTAGGAAAGGACTTATGAAATTTTGGGGAATGTCAGCCTTCTAGTGCTAGAGCAGTCTGCAGGGGTTGACTGAAAGTTTTAACGTCCCTTGCCGCCCCTCCTTCTTTGGACTTTAGGTGAGGGTGGTGTGGGACTTGGTGGCGGGTGAGGGCGGTTACAGATAGACTGCAGCGGGGCTCTGTCCTCCTGCCTCCGGTCTTGCAGAACATCCACAAGGCGCCGGAGCGTGTCCGTTTGCTCCCTCATTAGTCCAAGCAGCTTTTCAGTAGCCTGTTGGTCCTCCTGACGCCACCTCTCCTCCCGTTCCATGACTGCTCGGTGCATTTGTGACAAGTTCTCCCTCCACTGTGTCTGCTGGGCTGCCTGGGCTCGGGAGCAGCCCATTAGTTCTGAGAACATGTCTTCACGCGTCTTCTTCTTCCTCCGCCTAATCTGCGCTAGCCTCTGGGAGTGTGCTGACAGGCTGGGTTGGGAGACAGTCGCAGATGTGTCTGTGTGAATTGTAAAAAGGGAGTGAATTCCTGAGACAGATAAATGAAATTGTATACAAAGAACCTAGTCTTTCTCTGTGAACAAGACCATGCACTGAACCTCTCACATGCGCACTCAGGACAAGGTCGAATTTTCGGCCGTCGCCTTCAGTGCCTGTGGACTTGCGGTGGTCTTGGAGTGATCAGAGAACTGTGGCTGGAGACCTGAACTTCTGGAGCGGGCAATAATGGTAAGCCGTAGACTTGTGGCTGCTTAAAACTCCAGCAGTAGCACTGGCCTCCTTTCACATTGAAAGCAATGCCAGTCTCTGCTGCCAGCAATCAGGACAGCATCAACTCTGCCCCGTCCCACCCCCTCGCGGCTGTCCCAGGGAAAGATCCCTGTATGCTGCCCCTCTCCCTCCACCGCGTGGCTGTAAAGCAGTCCCAATACTAACATTCCCCTCCCTAATTCAAAGCAGGGCGTCATGAGCGACATCACCCTCCTGAGGATCCCGGACACCCAGAAAGAACGCATGCTGCGGGAAAGCATGCAGAAACCGGGGCCGTATGCCGCGATGCTATGTCGGGCCATGATCCCCGAGTACTTGATTGTGGCGTGGAGGGGACATGTCTGCTACCACGGAGGGCCCACTAAGATCGCCCTACCCCGGAACCTCATAAACAGGTTTGAGATCTACCTCCACGAGACCTACGAGGAGTTCTCCTACGAGGATTTCTCGTCAATCCCAGGCCACATTGACTGGATTTTCGCCTAGGTGCACTGGGACTATGGAGTGGAGCGTCTTGGGCCTCGGAATCATGTAGTAACGGACATTGTGAAAATTTTTTAAAATACTTGGGACTAAATTGAGAAGAGCCTAAGACAGAGAAATCATGAAAACCCATTTGTTACCTTTGTAAATATTCCTGTTTTGTACCTGATTATTTTTTACCAGTTTACAGCACTTTTATAAATATACATTGTTAATAGTATAAATATTACCGTTCTGTTTTAAATAAATGTTTACATGTTTACAGCACTTACTGCTTGATCCTTCCCCTGATTCTGTGTCCAGGGTAAGGGATGGGGACGGTTGGTACGGGATCTCGGTAAGAGTGATGAAGAGCTCCTGGCTGTCGGGGAAATCAGCGGTGCCAGCGCTGTCGACTGCCTCGTCCTCCTCATCTCCTTCTTCATCTTCCCCGTCCGCTAACATGTCCGACGAGGAACCGGCCGCGGACAATATCCCATCCTCGGAGTCCACGGTCAGGGGTGGGGTAGTGGTGGCGGCCGCTCCCAGGATGGAATGCAGTGCCTCGTAGAAACGGGATGTGTGGGGCTGGGATCTGGATCGTCCGTTAGCCTCTTTGGTTTTTTGGTAGCCTTGTCTCAGCTCCTTGATTTTCACGCGGCACTGCGTTGCATCCCGGCTGTAGCCTCTCTCTGCCATGGCTTTGGAGATCTTCTCGTAGATCTTAGCATTCCTTCTTTTGGAGCGCAGCTCGGAAAGCACGGACTCATCGCCCCACACTGCGATGAGATCCAAGACTTCCCGATCAGTCCATGCTGGGGCCCTCTTTCTAGTCTGAGATTGCACGGCCATCTCTGCTGGAGAGCTCTGCATCGTTGCCACTGCTCCTGAGCTCACCTCGATGTCCAAACAGGAACTGAGATTCAAACTGCCCAGACAGGAAAATGAATTCAAATTTTCCCGGGGGTGTGGCTGGTCAGAGCATCCGAGCTCGGACTGCTGTCCAGAGCGTCAACAGAGTGGTGCACTGTGGGATAGCTCCCGGAGCTATTAGCGTCGATTTCCATCCACACCTAGCCTAATTCGATATGGCCATTTCGAATTTAGCGCTACTCCTCTCGTTGGGGAGGATTACAGAAATCGATTTAAAGAGAGCTCTATGTCGAACTAAATGGCTTCCTGGTGTGGACGGGTGCAGGGTTAATTCAATATAACGGCGCTAAATTCGACATAAAAGCCTAGTGTAGACCAGGTGTAGAGACTAACAAATTTATTTGAGCATAAGCTTTCGTGGGCTACAGCCCACTTCATCCGATGCATGTAGTGGAAAATACAGTAGGAAGATAATCTAGATAGATAGATATACACACACACAGAGAACATGAAACAATGGGTGTTACCATACACCCTATAAGGAGAGTGATCAGTTAAGGTGAGCTTTTATCAGCAGGCAGGGCTGGCTCCAGGGTTTTGGCCGCCCCAAGTAGCCAAACAAAAACAAAAACAAAAAAAGCCGCACTCACAATCTGCGGCGGCAATTCGGCGAGAGGTCCTTCGCTCCGAGCCGGAGTGAGGGACCGTCCGCCGAATTGCCGCTGAACAGCTGGACGTGCCGCCCCTCTCCGAAGTGTCCGCCCCAACCACCTACTTGGTAAGCTGGTGCCTGGAGCCGGCCCTGTCAGCAGGAGAGAAAAAGAACTGTTTGTAGTGGTAATGAAAATGGCCCATTTCCAGCAATTGATAAGGAGATGAGAGGAACTGTGGGGGGAGGGGGGGGAAATAAGGATGGGGAAATAGTTTTACTTTGTGTAATGGCCTATTCACTCCTAGTCTTTATTCAAGCCTAATTTAATGGTGTCCAATTTGCAAATTAATTCCAATTCAGCAGTCTCTCATTGGAGTCTGTTTTTGAAGTTTTTGTTGTTGTAATATTGCGACTTTTAGGTCTGTAATTGAGTGGCCAGGGAGATTGAAGTGTTCTCCAACTGGTTTTTGAATGTTATAATTCTTGATGTCTGAGTTGTGTTCATTTATTCTTTTATGTAGAGACTGTCCGGTTTGGCCAATGTACATGGCAGAGGGGCATTGCTGGCACATGATGGCATATATCACATTGGTAGATGTGCAGGTGGGGATTGAACCTGGGAGTTCTGGAGCTAAATGCATGAGCCTCCACTGCATGAGCTAGAAGCCACATGGCCCTTAGCTAACGCTGTAGCAGACTCAGTCATTTCTAAGTGGTCTTGGTGCCACTAGAGGGGACAGAGGACCACACCCAGGAGTCGTGTGGATTACACAAGGTTTGCAGGACCTGGGCTTCCCTCTTTGCGAATGAAACACACGCCTGAGACTCTCAGCTGTTTGGGGCAAGGAAGATGACTAGGTGAAGAGCCATATAAGCTCACCAACTATACAAATGATCAATAATAGCAGCAGCTAAGGAGCTGGGAGTGAGGCAATGCATAGTACTGTATAAGATCAGTCCCTAGAGCAGTGCTGATGCAGTAGAATTTTCAAAAATCCGCTGCTTCCAGGAAGGGCTTAATCCTAGCTTTGCCATGAGCCCAAAATAAGAAGCAACATGATGTTGTGCTGCC
>NW_020686161.1:0-1155 GCF_002925995.2 Terrapene triunguis
TGAGGACCTCGCCCGCTGTGGCCCCAGGGTGAAAGCTGGCAGGCTGTCTGGTGCTGACACCCGTCGGCTTCACCCTCCAGTGACCAGCGTTGGGTCACGGGGCCCAGGCAGCTCCTTACATTGGGGCCCTGAGACTCCAGAGGCAGGTGCCTAACCTAGGAGTGGATTGAGCTCTCACACAGCTCAGACTGAATGCCCTGCGTCCCCTGCCAGCGACCTCTAGGCTGGGCTCTCAGCCATCCCAGTATGCTCTGGGCTGTGATCTGTGCCATCCCAGCATGCTCTGGGCTGAGCTCGCTGCCGTCCCTGCATGCTCTGGGCTGTGATCTGTGCCATCCCAGCATGCTCTGGGCTGGGCTCGCTGCCGTCCCAGCATGTTCTGGGTTGTGATCTCTGCCATCCCAGCATGCTCTGGGCTGGGCTCGCTGATGTCCCTGCATGCTCTGGGCTGTGATCTCTGCCATCCCAGCATGCTCTGGGCTGGGCTGTTTGCCGCATGGGGCGGAAGGCGCTGTTCCAATGTCCCAGCTGCACTCTCATGGGGATGCACCCCGAGGCCGCGCTCAGCCATGCTTCCAGGACCACGCGTGGCATTGCCACTCGCCAGCTCTGGTCGTGTTCTCGCAGTGATGGGATTGGGCTGGGCTGGAGCCCATCTGGCCACTGCACAAGAAGCTGCAGCCCACTGATACATCTGAGCTGAACAATCAATCGGAGCTGCTGTTGGAGGAGCACTCTCTCTCTCTCTCTCTCCACCCCCCCATAGCACCCCGTATTTGCAGGAGGGTGGGGGGAGCGAGGAGCCCAGCACCCAGGGTGGCCCTGCCCCCTCACCGTCTCCTGTGAGCAATGGGGACAGGACGTGGACTCTGCTTCCCTGGCCTGGGAAGGGGCAGAGGAGGATGAAGAACCCCAGGGGCTGCCCCCCCACAGCCTGGAAATGGAAGGGGACCCCACTGCAGCCACCTCTTCCCCAGGCTTTGGAGAGAGGAGTGAAGAGCCCCAAGCGGCTGGACAGCTGAACTGATGAGCAGGGGCGGCTCTAGGCACCAGCTAAACAAGCTGGTGCCTAGGGCAGCAAAATGTCTGGGGCGGCAAAATGCTGAGCTACCGGCTCCCGCCTGGGGGGGAAGTGGCCGCTGCCCGCAGGAGAGC
>NW_020686162.1:0-12529 GCF_002925995.2 Terrapene triunguis
TAAATCGAATATGTGCAATCGATATTAGAAAGTCGAACGTGTGTGTCTACACTAAGGACAGTAATTCGACTTTGTCAGTCCACACTACCAGGGAAAGCGTCGACATTGGAAGCAGTGCACTGTGGGCAGCTATCCCACAGTTCCCGCAGTCCCCGCTGCCCATTGGAATTCTGGGTCGATCCGCCAATGCCTTCTGGGTAAAAAAATGTGGCGAGGGTGCTTTTGGGTAACTGTCGTCATCCGTCAGTCACTACCGCCCTCCCTCCCTCCCTGAAAGCGCCGGCGGGAAATCAGTTCGCGCACTTTTTGATCAGTGACAGCGCGGACGCCACAGCACTGCGATCATGGATCCCGCTGCGACCATCGCTGCAGTTGTGGCCGTTCTCAACGCCTCGCAGCTTATCATACACCTTTCCCTGAGGCAGATGCAGAGAAATCAGGCGAGGAGGCTACGGCACCGCCGTGAGGGCCTGAAGTCGGAGAGTAGCACAGAACTGTCAGAAACCACGAGCCCCAGCGCCCAGGACATCACGGTGGCAATGGGTCATGTGGATATTGTGGAACGGCGATTCTGGGCCCGGGAAACAAGCACGGACTGGTGGGACCGCATAGTGCTGCAGGTCTGGGATGAATCCCAGTGGCTGCGAAACTTTCGCATGCGGAAGGGGACTTTCCTCGAACTTTGTGAGTTGCTGTCCCCTGCCCTGAAGCGCAAGGACACCTGCATGCGAGCAGCCCTGACTGTCCAGAAGCGAGTGGCCATAGCCCTCTGGAAGCTTGCAACGCCGGACAGCTACCGGTCAGTCGCGAACCACTTTGGCGTGGGCAAATCTACCGTGGGGGTTGTTGTCCTGCAAGTAGCCAAGGCAATCGTCAAGGTACTGCTGTCAAAGGTAGTGACCCTGGGAAACGCGCAGGCCATCATAGATGGCTTCGCCGCGATGGGATTCCCAAACTGCGGTGGGGCTATAGATGGGACTCACATCCCTATCCTGGGACCGGGCCACCAGGCCAGCCAGTATATTAACAGAAAGGGATACTTTTCAATGGTGCTGCAAGCACTGGTGGACCACAGGGGACGTTTTACCAACATCAACGTCGGATGGCCGGGCAAGGTTCATGACGCTCGGGTTTTCAGGAACTCTGGTCTGTTTAGACGGCTGCAGGAAGGCATTTACTTCCCGGACCACAAGATAACTGTTGGGGATGTGGAGATGCCTACAGTGATCCTCGGGGACCCAGCCTACCCGCTAATGCCCTGGCTCATGAAGCCCTATACTGGCGCCCTGGACACTGAACAAGAACTCTTCAACTACCGGCTGAGCAAGTGCAGAATGGTCGTGGAGTGTGCTTTTGGCCGTCTCAAGGGGAGATGGAGAAGCTTACTGACTCGCTGTGATCTCAGCTAAACCAATATCCCCATCGTTATTGCAGCTTGCTGTGTGCTCCACAATCTCTGTGAGAGCAAGGGGGAGACCTTTATGGCGGGGTGGGAGGTTGAGGCAAATAGCCTGGCTGCTGATTACGCCCAGCCAGACAGCCGGGCGATTAGAAGAGCCCAGCGGGACGCGCTGTGCATCCGGGAGGCTTTGAAAGCCAGTTTCAAGACTGAGCAGGGTACCCAGTGACTTTTAAGTTTGTGGACACAGAAGCTGAACTTGCCCCCGTTTCTTTACCCAGTTGCCGTCACTATCCTCTCCAGTTACATACCCCCTTCACCCCCTTCCCAAAAAATAAAATCTGTTCTGTTTTGTTAATGGACACCGTTGTCTTTATTACTGTTTTCGCGGGAATGTTTTAAACCTGGGACGCAGACTGTGGCGGGGGGCGGGTTTAGTGTTGTGATGCAAATGATGCTTCTAAACTCCAGGAATGACAGGCTCCGCGGTGGTGGACTGGTTGTTTCAACGGAGACTGCCAGCCCTCCTGGCCGGGACTGCGTGTATGTGTCGGCTATGTGACTGTCTTGCAGGGGGAGGAGGGTTACAGATCCCCTGCTGCACGGCTCTGTGATCCAGGGTAAGGACCGCTGCATAAGATCTGTAACTGCCCTCCCCCGCCACAAAGTCACAGAGCAACCCCCCCCCCCCACCACACAGAACATGAAAACCACCTCCCAGACTGACCAGGGTAACTAGTCACTGCACTGTGTATGTGCCCTGCTGCTGGACCTGCCCCCTGCTAAAGGTGACTGTCCTGTCCAATTACCAAGCCCCTTCCCCCCCCTTCAGACAGACTCTCCTCCAAAAGAAGAGGATGGAAACAGTAATGAACAGAAACGTATTTTTTATTAACAACCGCACATGGAACGGGGGGGTGAAACTTGGACGGGGTCCTGTGTGAGGCGGGTAGGAAAGGACTTTTCAAATTTTGGGGAATGAGAACCTTCTAGTGGTAGAGCAGTCCGCAGGGGTGGAGTGAAATTTTTCACGGCCCCTGCCGCCCCTCTGTGTTTGGACTTTGGGTGAGGGGGGTATGGGACTTGGTGGCGGGGCAGGGCAGTTAGAGAGAGACTGCAGCGGGGCTCTCTCCTCCTGCCTCCGGTCCTGCAGAACATCCACAAGGCGGCGGAGCGTGTCCGTTTGCTCCCTCATTAGTCCAAGCAGCGTTTGAGTAGCCTGCCTGTCCTCCTGTCGCCACCTCTCCTCCCGTTCAATGTTTGCCCGGTGCATTTGGGACAAGTTCTCCCTCCACTGTGTCTGCTGGGCTGCCTGTGCTCGGGAGCATGCCATTAGTTCAGCAAACATGTCTTCCCGTGTCCTCTTCTTCCTCCTCCTAATGTGCGCTAGCCTCTGGGCAGATGTGGCTGTGGGAATTGGAAAAAGGGAGTGAATTCCTGAGACAGATCAATGTATCTGTGAACAGAGAACATAGTCTTTCTCTGTGAACAAGACCATGCAGAGCACCTATCACACGCGCACTGAGGACAAGGTCGAATTTTCGGCCCTCGCCTACAGTGCCTGCGGTCTTGCTGTGGCGAGCTGAGGAGCGGGGCAGGACACCGGACTTTGTCTAGTTGGCAAACATGGTAAGCCGTAGACTTGTGGCTGCTTAAAACTTTAAGAGTGGCACTGGCCTCCTTTCACATAGAAAGCAATGCGAGTCTCTGCTGGCAGCAATCCTGCAAGCATGAACTCTGTCCCTGTCCCACCCCCTCGCGGCTGTAAACCGCGTGGCTGTAAACCGGCGGTTACCGTTCTGTAAAGGAACGGGCAAGCAGTCCCAATACTAACTTTCCCCTACCTAATTCAAAGCAGGGAGTCATGCCAGACATCACCCTCCTGAGGGTCTCGGAGAGCCAGAAGGAGAGGATGCTTCGGGGCAGCCTGCAGAAACCGGGGCCATTCGCTGCTATGCTGTGCAAGGCCATGATCCCAGAGTACCTGCTGGCGTTGTGGCAGGGAAACGTGTCATACCACGGGGGGCCTAATAAGCTCTCCCTGCCCAGGAACCTGCTCATGAGGCTGGAAAAACACCTGCAGGAGGCCTATGAGGAGTTCTCCCCGGAGGATGTCGCCTCTATCCCCGGTTACATTGACCAGTTTTTGGCTTAGGTGCCCTTGGAGGGACAAAAGAGTGGAGCGTCTTGGGCAGTATAATCATGAAGCGGACATTGTGAAATTTTTTTTAAATAGTTCGGACTATATATTGAAGCGCCCAAAGACAGACTAATCATGATACCCTTTGCACATATTCCCGTTTTGTTGCACTTTACTCTTTACATGTTTTGAAGCACTTTACCCATTGTTAATATTTTAAATGTTCCTGTTCTGTTATAAATAAATGTTTACATGTTTGAAAGCACTTTAGCTATTGTTAATATTTTAAATATGCCAGTTATGTTATAAATAAATGTTTAGATATTTAAAACACTTACTGCTTGATCCTTCCCCTGAATCTGTGTCCGGGTTACATGCTGGGGAGGGTTGGTAGGGGATCTCTGTGAGGGTGATGAAGAGCTCCTGGCTGTCGGGGAAATCAGCGTTGTAAGCGCTGTCGACTGCCTCGTCCTCCTCATCTCCTTCCTCCTCTTCCCTGTCCGCTGAGGAACCGGCCGCGGACAATATCCCATCCTCAGAGTCCACGGTCACTGGTGGGGTAGTGGTGGCGGCCGCACCTAGGATGGAATGCAGTGCCTCGTAGAAACGGGATGTGTGGGGCTGGGATCCAGAGCGTCCGTTTGCCTCTTTGGTCTTCTGGTAGCCTTGTCTCAGCTCCTTGATTTTCACGCGGCACTGCGTTGCATCCCGGCTGTAGCCTCTCTCTGCCATGGCTTTAGAGATCTTCTCATAGATCTTTGCATTCCGTCTTTTGGAGCGCAGCTCGGAAAGCACGGACTCATCTCCCCACACAGCGATGAGATCCAAGACTTCCCGATCAGTCCATGCTGGGGCCCTCTTTCTATTCTGGGATTGCACGGTCACCTCTGCTGGAGAGCTCTGCATCGTTGCCACTGCTGCTGAGCTCGCCACGATGTCCAAACAGAAAATGCGATTCAAACTGCCCAGACAGGAAAAGGAATTCAAATTTTCCCGGGGTGTGGCTGGTCAGAGCATCCGAGCTCGGACTGCTGTCCAGAGCGTCAACAGAGTGGTGCACTGTGGGATAGCTCCCGGAGCTATTAGCGTCGATTTCCATCCACACCTAGCCTAATTCGATATGGCCATGTCGAATTTAGCGCTACTCCTCTCGTTGGGGAGGAGTACAGAAGTCGAATTTAAGAGAGCTCTATGTCGAACTAAATAGCTTCGTGGTGTGGACGGGTGCAGGGTTAAATCGATGTAACGGCGCTAAATTCGACATAAAAGCCTAGTGTAGACCAGGCCTCAGTGTTAAATGCATTTCATGTTTAAGGTAATGGCAGGGAGAGGTCTAGCTTTGAAGAAAGTGTGATTTAGTATTTTTAAAGCTATGAACCTTTAATAAAACTTTTAACTTCTTTTACATTGAGTCAGTATTAATGGGCTTAGCTCATAAATGAAGCTTTTCATCCTGAGATTTCAAATTGTTTTACAAAGGAGGGTGACTGTCATTATTCTCATTTTACAGATGGGGTAACTGAGGCACAGAGTGGTGAAGTAACTTGCACAAGGTCACACAACAGGGTGCTGATAGAGCTGAGAATAGAAAATAGGTAAATCCTAACTCTCCAAGTGTCCTATCCTCAGAGCCATGCTACCTCCCAAAGCCACAGTAGTTTAGAACATTGGGCCATCCACATCTGGACCATTCTCAAATCAGGGATCATGTCAAAATCTGGGCTATTCAGATTTAAACCTTCCTTAATTAAAAATGTAACTGAACCAGTGGTTTTCAAACTTGGCTTGATTTTTAGATTCAGTATCTTAAGAATCAAGCCATATATAATGTACTACACTGTACTGTACTCTGTATATACTGTACTATAACATAGTGCATGTAATAAAATGTGTTGCATTTTCATTTTCAAACAACTTTTCATTTTGAAATGTCTTAATTTTGACTTAAAAAATAAAGTTATCAAATCAAAAGGAAACATTTGATTGATGCAAAATTATTTGGAATTTTCCTTCACCGTGAATTTTGAAAATTTGGGGTTGCATGGTGATTCAAAATGAAGCAAAATTTTGAAATCCTTCACAAAATGGAATTGCGATCTTCTGATCAGCTCTCCTTCTGTTTGCTTAATTTCTCAGCCTTATATTGAATTAATGCTATTTTATATTGAAAATGTGTATTATTTGTATATTACGTCAGTAAAATGCATTTAAAAACATATAATCCTTATTTTCATTTATTCATTTACTTTACACCACTTGGGGCATAAGAGGCCCTCAAGTGGGCCATCAATAACAAGTATACCCACTGTAACGCACTTTTATATGTTAACAATGATGTAAAAATATTTTTAGTATAACTGAAAACCAGAGCTATGGTCCAAAAACATCAGCTATCCTCATTTACCAGCCCTCCAGAGCTCAGTCTACCTTGGTCAACCTTCCTATATTTGCTGTAAACCCAACTTTACCTACCGTGTTCATCTTCCTGATATAGGCTAGAGACACCACCCTTCAGAGACTCACTTCTGTCTGTCGACTCAACACAAATTGGCTGCATATGTCAGAATACCTCCTGCCCCTAATCAGGGGTTTTACTTTTATCCCGGAGCTGATGTGAGCAAATCTAACCTGGCAAACTCTGTTATTACACAACACTAGCATGTTCCAGTATGACATTCTTAGAATTGTGCCTTTTGTCCAAGTCTCCCAAAGTACATTGGAAATATTAATTAAGTTACAACACATCTATGAGGTGTGTAGTATTACACCTATTTTGTAGATCAATGGCTGAGTCACGGAGAAGTTACATAATTTGCTGAAGGTCACACAGCGAGTACTAGCAAGAGAACCCAGGAGTCCAGTTGTAACAATGAAGCTATTTGCACATAAGCACTTTCCAGCAGAATATAGAAGAATGTAATAAATATACCCACTCTACCTTGGCTGCTTGAAATAACTCATTCTTCATTTTTTTATATATATATATATATGATTGTGTGCTGTTTTAGACAAATTGTTTAATAAAAACAGAGAGAAAGTAATTCCCCTATGAGACATCAGTTCTTGCGCACACACATTATTATAGTTATTCAAAATGGATACATCATTTGGAAGCCTGTAGTATTCGAAGTGTCAGGTAACTGCTGTATCAGAAATACCCCGTGGGATGGAGAGGGTGAATCTCCAGGATTTTGCATTTACATAGGCAATGAAGAAAATTCTTAACTTGCTTAGTTCATCAAACTTTGGTGGATGTCAAGTACAATCAATGAGGGATTGAATTGCGGGCAGTGGAATGGTGGGGATACTCTTCCATGCTGTGTCCACAAAGCAAGCGCCACCCATGTGAGTCACTTTATTTTCCCGGGCTCCCAGTTATACCTACATTTTGTGATCTGACTCCGTGAGCAACCAGCCACCAGATTTCCTTTTATCAGACTTTTGTGTGTGATGTTTCAACTGTGTTGCCTTCATCAGCTTCTCTCTCTCTATTTTTTTTTTTACCCCATGTTCAGGTTGTTGGTTTTTTTTTGTTTTTTGTTTTTTAAATCTTCTCCAGTTAACAGGATTTCTCTGAGTTATCCAGAGAGGACAAAGTATCTCATTTGCTTTACTTGAATGACAGCATTTCTCTGATGGAAGTTTTAACAGAAGTAGGAGTATCTAGGAAAGCAGTTGGTCTAGAGGTGCAAGTTGAAGATGGCACGGAATGAGAAAGGGTGCCAGTAAATGTCAATATTTATTTTTGCACCTGTACCATTAGAAAATGTCAAGGGGGAGGAAACGATCTCAGGAAAGTTATTGACAGGTTTTATCCTGAAGTGAGATTATATGCCCACATTTTAAAGTAATATATGTAGATAAAATGCTATGTTTTATTTAAGTGCTTCAAGCAGATAAGGTGAGGTCATTCATTTTGTGGACTCGCTCTTTATAATGTATTGATGCTTATTTGAACATAGCCCTAGAAAGTAATAAATTATAAATGTTCCCAGCAGATTAAGTAAATCACAAAGGTAACGAGTTAGCTTGCTCTTTGCAGTTTTCAGAACAATAATCACTGATAACCTGAAATTGTTTTAGTGCTATGCTGAGAACGTTGCAGAGTTGAGGAACTTTGCTGCAGGTTAATATACTGCCTGTTTTCATGGATTCCAAGGAAGTACTGACTTGTATTTTAGCATATCCATACCTTTATTTTAACTGTATCTTTCTAGCTGTGTAATTATACTGGGCCATACTACAGTTTTAAACCACCCTATAGTAAAAGTTGGCACATCCTTTCATAGTGTGGATCTTCATAGAGATGGAACACCTCCATTCCAGACCTTGCACTTCTGATCCCGTTCATGTCCCTGTGGTAACTATTACATTTGTGTAGGTGGAAAAGAGATATTAGCAAAGTACTTATGTATTTTAATTGTGTTACTGCAGTTAATTTTGCCCTTTCTGGGAGGTGGGGCAAGGGAATCAGCACACGTCTTCTTTTGGTCTTCATTTAATCTTCCACTCTCATTTGTTCTGTTTTCCCCACCCTAGTTCCCCTACCCCCTGCTTCTCTTCACATAATTATCTCTGCCTCCTCACTGAACTTGCTTGCCTGTCCTGCAGTCCCCTTCTTCCTTGCAAAAGCGGCTCAGCTGTCTTGACCTCCCTTCCCCGTACTGTTTTTCACATAGTGCCCATCTCCATCCCTCCCTTCTGCCTTACTTCCATGGACATTCCTGCTCCACTTACGGTTCATTCCCACTGTCCGTTATGGCCATTTTTGATGGCTCTTGGCTCCTTTCCCACGGGTGGCCCTGGTTTCATTGGCAAACTCTTGGGCTCCTCTGCTTCTGGTGACTGACAGCTCCAGTTACTCTGCTGCAGCTGTTGGTGGCTTTGGTTCCTGTTCCTCACTGCCTATGCACCCTGAAGGAGATAGCTAAACTGGCTCTTCCTCCTTCCTTTCACATGGGTCCAGGTTTTCCTGTGTCTTAGACACCTGTTCAAGCAGTTAGATGCAAAGGGGAGGAGCCATAACCATGTGACTTGCCAGCTCTCTGTGGACTAGGCATGGTTTGAGAACCACTGTCCTTTAGCCTATTTATACATGGCATATTTCAGAGCAATGTGCAGGGGAATTATTTGGATAACTCCCAACAACAGTTCAAGAAGTGGTGCCTCTGTCTGAGCTGTGTTATACCTGTGGGGATTTTACCAACAATTTCAGTGATAGCAGACTTAGGTCAACACAAGAGAATTCTACCCTTAAAATACATCTCATTGGCATAGGCTTTGTCCTGGTACAGCAGTAGACCTTAAGGGGGTCCTTTTAACCTTTAAAGATGATTTATTGGTTGTACTTGCAGTATTTCCGGTACTATATAAGAAAACCTTCTAATTTCCAGTAATGCCTAGATTTATGGATGACATTTTTAAATAACCTATTGAGGTATGTCTGGCAAACCTGGACTACAGATGAAGAGATCTTCTTGGATGAACATAAATCTTATATGACTGTGTAACTGAGGATTTAAATTTACACTTAAGTAGAAGAATATGAGGGCAGCTGGTGTAAATCAAAGCAGTTCCATTGAAGTCAACAAATCTATGCTGATTTATGTCAGCTGAGGATCTGGCTCATGCAGTATATCTTAGAAGTAGAATCTGAGTGCACAATAGCAAAACAACGATATGTCATCCAGTTTGGAAATGTGTATTTATTGCTTTATCAGTCTTAATTTTTCCAAGTTCAACCATGATTCCCAGCACAAAACATGCCACCACAAGCCAAAAAGTCTTGTAAGAGATCATATATCCTGAGTGCATTCACAAGGGAAGTGTCACTAATAAGAACCTTTCAGAGTAGGCTGATGGACTTCGGATTGATTCCCTTGCTTTCATAGGTAATCCGGTAGTCTATTGCAGGATCAATATCTCTTCACAAACACTAAAAGTGACTAAATGCTACAAATGCTTTTGTAATTTCCTGGGATCCTGCTCGCTATTTGTCTGATAATCACCATGTTCACGTTTATCACTGTCTTGCCAACCCTAATTTACTATGGCTGTAAAGCTGCATTGTCATCCACATGTGCTGCATACAGGTGCTTATGTTCACTTTAATAAATTAAAAATGGGATGATGGATTCTTTCCCTCGACACCAAACTCACTTAATGTAAATCACATCTGTGGGAGATTAGTATGTCTCCTCTATACAGCACAGTTTGAAACCAGTCTCATTTCTAAACTGGTGTTTGGCTGTCCTCTGAATTGTATCCATATAACAGATACTTGGGGCCAATTTCTTCACTCAGCTTCACCAGTGTAAATTTATTCTTGCTTCCTGGACTTCAGTGGACCTATGCTGGTGTGAAGATGGAGTAACTGAGGGCAGAATTTTGCCAGCTGATCTGTATTTAAATATTTCAAGGAGCTGATTTTTAAGGGGTCAGTTTGCGTACCTCTTACTCTCATCGGTGAGCAGTTGCTCATGTGAGTAGGCCCACTGAAGTCAACATGTACTCTTGCGATTACCTGCTCACTGATGTGAGTAAGGCATTCACAAGCTGGCCCAAGTGATATAAGTGAAGATCTCTGGAGTCCTCGGTCTTTGCTAGCAAGCTTCATCTTTGATGTGTATTGGCTCCATCCCCACCTTCATTCAGTGCTTGACAGACAAACACAGTGCTATGTCAGCTGTGGCTGGCCTGTTTGAAGAATACAAAATGTCAGTCAGTCTGTTGCCTATTGTGTTTCAATGTGATCTCAGAAACTTCAGTGGCATACGTGCTGCCTGTATTACATTGATATATGCTCTGAATGTGGTTTGTGTCCAGTTAGGACTTCTTAAGGATGGTGGTGAGCTCAGTTCACTCCACACCCATCAGGGCGACATCAAAGTAGAGAGGTAAGAGCCTATTTGAGGGAGATCCAGCAAGAGCTGGATTCAATATAATTCTGCTACCATCTGCCGTTGTCCAATTTAATTCCATCATTGTAACACAAAGAGCACTGCAAGAAGCTTGTATTTCCTGCTTTCACCTACTTAGACTTTTTTTCTAACTTTGTTGCTGATGCAAGACAGAAGATGTTCCATATTTCCATATCACATATGTGCAAAGTCTTAAGCTGATAAAGAGCCTGATCCACGACCCATTGCGTTCTCTCTGCTCCGTTAGTGAGCCAAATCCTGAAGTCCTTATTTGATTTGTACATAGGCAAAAGTCTGTCATACTGAGATCACTGGGAGCTTTCAGAGTAAAAACTGAGTTAGGACTGGAGGATTTAGGCCAGTGTGTAGACATTGAGGAAAGGAACCACTTAAAACTAAATGTAAACAAAAAAATCAAATCTAAATACTTAGGTGTTTATTTAAGGACTGAAGAGCTCCATGTAAAACAGGAATTCACCTCAACCTTGGCCCTCACTCAAACCAAACCTGAATCTAACTGTCTTGGAGTGTCAGTGTGAATAATATTTTATCTCCCATCTCCTCCTCCACATATCCACATGCAATCACCATTCTTCTGTAATTCCTGGCTGTGGCTGGAAGCTGATGTGTCCAGCAACCATGAGAGAGGCCGTTGTTAACCGTAGCTGGACTGATAGGGACCAGGTAGTATTAGTTTCATTCTCAATTTTGAGGCGACAACAAATTTGGGTAAGGGTAGATAATCTTAAAATAAACTCCCATACCTCTGCTGCTCATCCAATCTGAATCTTTGATTCCTTAGAGGTTTGTCGATTTCTAGTTTTATTATTTATATTTCTTCCTTTGTAAATCTTTTTAAAGGATTTATATTTTGCCTTTGAAAGCTAACTGACAAGCAGAAAGAGCAAAGCTCATTAATATTGGCAGCTTCCCATATCCTCATTTATACCAAATCTAGTTTACAACATCTCCATGCCAATAATGAAAGGAACAGGCTGCAGCTTTCTTTACAAAATACAGTAGTAAGTCTTGGACAACCATTAATGTTTTGACCTTGCCAAGGGGAGAAATGTCTCCGGTTGAGAATTACTTTTTATTGCAAATTTAGGATGACAAATTTTACTGCTCTACTTGTGGCTTGGCATAACCTCAGTGTCTCTCAAGATGATGTCTCACAATTTGTTTTATTTCATGGTATAAGCCCAACCCTTGATTTAATATCTTTTTTCCCATGATTCTGGCTAGCTTTCTGCTCACCAAAGTCCCTGAAAACAAGCACCAAAACTTTCCTTCTGACATAGCCATAAACCAAGGGTGGGCAAACTACGGCCCGGGGGGCATATCTGGCCCTTCAGGTGTTTTAATCTGGCCCTCGAGCTCCCACCATGGAGCAGGGTCTGGGGCTTTTCCCGCTCTGGTGCGTCAGCTGAGGAGCAGGGTCAGAGACTTGCCCCAATCCGTGTGGCTCCCGGAAGCAGCGGCATGTCCCTCCTCTGGCTCCTATGCGTAGGGGCAGCCAGGGGGCTCCGCAAGCTGCCCCCACCCCAAGCGCCGCCCCCACAGCTCCCATTGGCCAGGAACTGCAGCAAATGGGAGCTGCAGGGGCGGCAGCTGCATACAGGGCAGCACGCAGAGCCACCTGGCTGCGCTGCCGAATAGGAACCAGAGGGGGACATGCCGCTGTTTCTGGGAGCTGCTTGACATAAGCACCGCCTGGAGCCTGCCCCCCTGTCCTCCTCCAATGCCCCAACTCCCTGCCCCAGCCCCGATCCCCCTCCTGCCCTCCAAACCCCTTGGTCCCAGCCCAGAGCACCCTCCTGCACCCCAACCCTTCATCCCCAGCTCCACCCCAGAGCCTGCATCCCCAGCCAGAGCCCTCCCGCACCCCAACCGCCAATTTCGTAAGTATTCATGGTCCGCCATACAATTTCCATACCCAAATGTGGCCCTCAGGCCAAAAGGTTTGCCCACCCCTGCCATAAACTATAGTTCCTGATTAGATATTGATGGTGATTGCCATATATCATAGATTCATAGATTCATAGATTCTAGGACTGGAAGGGACCTCGA
>NW_020686163.1:0-3984 GCF_002925995.2 Terrapene triunguis
GTCAACAGAGTGGTGCACTGTGGGATAGCTCCCGGAGCTATTAGCGTCGATTTCCATCCACACCTAGCCAAATTCGATATGGCCATGTCGAATTTAGCGCTACTCCTCTCGTTGGGGAGGAGTACAGAAGTCGAATTTAAGAGAGCTCTATGTCGAACTAAATAGCTTCGTGGTGTGGACGGGTGCAGGGTTAATTCGATGTAACAGCGCTAAATTCGACATTAACGCCTAGTGTAGACCAGGCCAAAGTCTGCTTTTCTGAAGTCCAGGGTCCATATTCTGCTGCTCTCCTTTCTTCCTTGTGTCAGGATCCTGAACTCGACCATCTCATGGTCACTGCCTCCCAGGTTCCCATCTACTTTTGCTTCCCCTACTAATTCTTCCCTGTTTGTGAGCAGCAGGTCAAGAAAAGCTCTGCCCCTAGTTGGTTCCTCCAGCACTTGCACCAGGAAATTGTCCCCTTGTTCTCTCCAGTCAAATCCACCAAATACTTCAATGAAAACACACAGGTCCAGACAAAACACTAAAACCAGTTTAGTAACTGGAGCAAGGGGGTTTTCAGGGATTACAAAGGAGAAAGATGTAAAAGGAAGAAACTATAAAACTAAACTATAAAATTAAAACATGTATTTTAAATCCTAAATTTTACCAAACTAAGGAAGATGTGAAGAAAACAGGATTTCCCACCCCACCCGCTGTTGCAGGCAGTTCACAGTTCTTAGTACCCAGCCTGGATTTCCTTCCAGCCTTGGTCCGCCCTCCCCACTCCAAGGCCCCTATTCCATTTCAAGCCATCTTGTTGCCTTCTGCAAAGATGGGAGAGGAGAGATAAAAATGGAGGCAATTCTCCCTTGTGCTTTTGTACCACTCTCCTCTTTGAGGTTCGCCCCCCAGCCGGGGGGCAAGCAACAATCAGTCTGTGGCCTAAGTGAACGTCCAGCCGTCCTTCCGGTGAATTGTAACTCTCCTGTTCCCAGCTCCACAGCTGGTGAATGGCCGGCTAAGCAATTACTGGCCACGTAGCACCTAGCTGGTGTGTAGGTGACATTGTCTCTGGGGAGCTTGTCTGTGGGCGTTTTCCAGCTTTACAGCATGTAACAAACATACAGCAAACTCTCAGAGCTCCCTGGACAGTGCTGATAGACACATTTTAATGGGACACTAATATTCGGCAGGCGATCACCTTCCCTATGATACCTCACAAGACATACTTTGGAGAAGATTTATCATTTTGTAAATGTGATGATCATAAGACTGTAGACCAGTGGTTCTCAGATGTGTTTCATTGCCCCCCCCCCCCACTACAATCCCTTCTTTGTGTCTGTGGTCATTTACGCCACCACCAAAGCACATATATCACCACCCAGCTCTAACGGCAGAGTAGTTGCTTGTGAGACGCCCAGCTCTGAAGGGCTCCAATAGCAGCACAGAAGTTAGGGTGGCTACGTGAAAAGTGATATTCGTCAATATCGCTGTTCACAGCAGACTTATCACCCCATTGACACCCTAACTTCTGTGCTGCTGCTCCACCTGGGTTTGAGAGCCTGAGAATTTATCCCCACCTCCCAGCTAGGCCTGTTCCTTCTTCCTGAGCCTCAGCCAACTGGGGCCGACAGCCAGTGCTCTTTAAAAAAAACAACAACAACCCACACTGATCACGCCTCCCTTGACACATTCCTGTGCCTCCACTGGGATGCTCTGCCCACAGTTTGAGAATTGCTAGTGTAGCGAGTCACCGTGGGGATTGGTAGCCAAGATGGTAACACCTGCTCCTTTCCGTCTCCGGGATCCCCAGAGAAAATGTCTGAGCAGGAGAGCGGAACAGATCCGATGAACGTTAACCTTGTAAAACACAATTTGGTGATTTCAGCTATAAACATTCCCTCCATCCTTCAGCCCCTACCCCCAGCGAATTCAATGAGGCTGAGCTAGAATTGGGCAGGTGGCATGGGCGATGGGAATAATCACTGAATTATTGATCCCTGATTTAAAAGAATACAGGAACCCTTTGGATAGCTAAACATAGATTACTACAGTTACCCCTCTTAGAATCATAGACTATCAGGGTTGGAAGGGACCTCAGGAGGTCATTTAGTCCAACCCCGTGATTAAAGCAGGACTAATCCCCAACTAAATCATCCCAGAACAGGGCTTTGTCAATCCTTACCTTAAATACCTCTAAGGAAGGAGATTCCATCACCTCCCTAGGTAACCAATTCCAGTGCTTCACCACCCTCCTAGTGAAAAAGTTTTTCCTAATATCCAACCTAAACTTTCCCCACTGCAACTGGAGACCATTACTCCTTGTTCTGTCATCTGGTACCACTGAGAACAGTCTAGATCCATTCTCTTTGGAACCCCCTTTCAGGTAGTTGAAAGCAGCTACCAAATCAACCCTCTTTCTTCTCAGCCTCTCCTCATAAGTCATGCGCTCCAGCCCCCTAACCATTTTTGTTGCCCTACGCTGGACTCTTTCCAATTTTTCCACATCCTTCTTTTAGTGTGGGGCCCAAAACTGAACACAATACTCCAGATGAGGCGTCACCAATGATGAATAGAGGGGAACAATCATGTCCCTCGATCTGCTGGCAATGCCCCTACTTATACAGCCCAAAATGCCATTAGCCTTCTTGGCAACAATGCCACACTGATGACTTATATCCAGCTTCTCATCCACTGTAACCCCTAAGTCCTTTTCTGCAGAACTGCTGCCTACCCATTCGGTCCCTAGTCTGTAGCAGTGAATGGGATTCTTTCATCCTAAGTGCAGGACTCTGCACTTGTCCTTGTTGAACCTCATCAGATTTATTTTGGCCCAATCCTCTCATTTGTCTACGTCCCTCTGTATCCTATCCTTACCCTCCCGCGTATCTACCAGTCCTCCCAGTTTAGTGTCATCTGCAAACTTGCTGAGGGTGCAGTTCACGTCATCCTCCAGATCATTAATGAAGATACTGAACAAAACCGGCCCCAGGACTGACCCTTGGGGCACTCCACTTGATATCGGCTGCCAACTAGACATGGAGCCATTGATCACTACGCGTTGAGCCTGACGATCTAGCCAGCTTTCCATCCACTTTATGGTCCATTCATCCAACCCATACTTCTTTAACTTGCTGGCAAGAATACTGTAGGAGATCACATCAAAAGCTTTGCTAAAATCAAGGAATAACACATCCACTGCTTTCCCCTCATCCACAGAGCCAGTTATCTCGTCATAGAAGGCAATTAGGTTACTCAGAAATGACGTGCCCTCTTCTTCCAAGTCTTTAAAAATATACATTTACATTTCAAACTCTAACTTATCTAAGGTGGACACATTTTTAAAATCTCTCTCTAAAAGTCAATTACATACAAGTTGCTTTCATGCCATGTGTCACAGAACTTTAGATCTTGTGTGGATTCTTCCATGTTTAATGAGGTCAGACCTCCGTATGAAACTTTTCCCACAGTCCAAGCACCTCTGGAGTCTCTCCTGTGTGGATTCCCTGATGTTGAACAAGGTCTGACCTTTGTATGTAATCTTTCCCACAGTCCAAGCACTTGTGGGGTCTCGCTCCTGTGTGGATTGCCTGATGTTCAACAAGGTTTGACTTTCTTCTGAAACATTTCCCACAGTCCAAGCATTTCTGTGGTCTCTCTCCTGTGTGGATTACCTGATGTTGAACAAGTTGTGACCTTGTTATGAAACTTTTCCCACAGTCCAAGCACTTGTGGGGTCTCTCTCCTGCATGGATTGCCTGATGTTCAACAAGGGTTGACTTTCTTCTGAAACTTTTCCCACACTCCAAGCACTTGTGGGGTCTCTCTCCTGTGTGGAGTGCCTGATGTTGAACGAGGTTTGATCTTTGTATGAAACTTGTCCCACAGTCCAAGCACTTGTGGGGTCTCGCTCCTGTGTGGATTGCCTGATGATAAACTAGGTTTGTCCTCTCTATGAAACTTTTCCCACAGTCCAAGCACTTGTGGGGTCTTTCTCCTGTG
>NW_020686164.1:0-3817 GCF_002925995.2 Terrapene triunguis
GGAGTTAGAGCCCGGCACAAATCAATCTGCTGATTGAGGGGCCATTTGTTAACTTCCCGCTGGGACCTGTTGGAAACAGGGAACTCGGCCAGAGACAGGGACGACCTGCAGGGAACCCGAGGAAGAGGCAGGTTTGGGGAGGAAGCTCAGGCTGAGGATTTGGTTCGTTTATGAGTCTCCGAGTTTCCAGGAAAGCCAAAGCTCAGGAAGGGAATAAGTCTGCACTGACGCGCCATGGGCAGACGGTATTTGGAGAAGGGCAGGAATGTCACCTATTTCCAGGCCGAGCGATTAAAGGCAACGTTGAAAGGACTGTAGGGAACGTGAACCCTGATTCCTTTCTCGATAACCCACCTGCGCAGGCTGGGGCAAGTCAAGGAGCTCTCTGGACTTCAGTTTCCCCAGGTGTCCAATGGGTTGAATTCCAACCTCCCAGGAGGGCGGTGGAGCTTCATTAATCAGGGGGAGTAAATGATGCCGAGAGCCTCCTACCCAGGGGACGTAGAAATGAAGTCTGCCAGAGACCTCCCTAGGCCAATCTAATTCACGGGGGAGGCACTCAGATCTGTGGGGATGGGCAACAGGATCAGAGCTTGGGAGAGACAGAGAGAAAAGTGCAAACCAAATTCCTCCTGATATTTCAGCTGGAAAAACAAGGCCCTGCAGCATGTCTGAGGAAACCATGTCTGCTCCTGGAGCCTAATGTGGAGGCCCATCGGCAGACTAGGTAAGTGCTGCGCTGCCAGGGCTGGGGCTCTCGGCACCTTCAGTGTGGCTGGGCTGTCCTCAGGGACGTGTCAGAGCTCCAGTGGGCAGAGAGCACGTTACAAACCTGATGCCACGGATCCCCGTGGCCAAGCAATGAATGGAAAGGGGCTGAGCCAACCTTCAAAGCACCATGCCAGCATGTCCCAGGAATGGTTTCCTAGGAGAGGAAATTCTCCCCTCCCCCTCTCTGCGCAGCATCCCCCTGCCCCACGGCGGGAGTCTCTTACTCTCTCCATCTTGTCTCCGTGTAGAGATACGATGGCCCTCAGCTCTTCCTCTGCGGCTTTAAATCGCTCCAGGATGGGTGTTGTCAGACCCTTCATGGCTCTCATCAGCAGGGCTTGGAGCTGGGCTGAGGAAAGCTGCTCCCCGGGGGTCTGTAATGAACAGGGACAAAGCCTGTTGGGACTGAGTATTTCCATTGGGCAGCTGCCCTAGAATAGTCTGTCCCCGCGGGAGGCTGGCAGGGCCTAGTGAGTGTGGAGACTCCGGCTGAGCCCTTTCCTTAAAAAGCCTCAACAGGTGCCGAGGTTTCCTCAGTCTTTCATCCGCTTCCCTCGCCCCCTCTGCCTGAGAAGAGATGGGAGCCTCTCAGCCAGTGCTGGGACCCCAAGGGCCACCCCATTTCCTCCCTCTCTAGCCCCTCCTCCCAGGAAACCCAGCTTGTGCTGAGAAAGCCTCAATGGCCTGCAAAGCCCATTCAAGTTGCTTGTTGAGTGCAGCCGAGGGGTCACTGGAGAACCTGCCCCATGTCCCATCCCACCCCGAGCGCCTGAGCAGATTGGCTCAGCAACTCTAGCAGCCCACAGTGTCTGCGCGGAAAGGACTGAAAACAGGCCCCAACAGAAATACCTCTTCCTTCCCCACCCCACAGCGTGTGGCGCTGCCACAAAACAGGCAGGAATCGCCGGCAGGACAGAAAGTAGCTTCGACTGAAGGAGCAAGTCTGCCTGGCTGAGGAGAATCCCAAACTGTGGGCCTCTGGGGCCAGACCCCCGTGGGTCAGAACTCACCGGGCACAATGTTAGTCCAGGGGGCCTGGTTCCAGGGTCACCTAAACCGAGGGCTTGGGGTGCTGGAGGCCTTTGCCCTGGTGTCTCAGGCACCTCCTGAGTATTACTGCAGCTGGCCTGCGTGGCTGGATCAGCACCGTCTGTCCTGGATGGCAGCAGCTGAGGACGCAGCAGCGCATACCAGAGTGACACACTCGCATAGATGCTCCAGCCCCCCGGCGTGTCAGAAGGTCCCAGAATTGCAGACTTTTGTATGTGCTGCAGGGTGCTCTGTCACTAATAAGAAGAGTTACGAAAGTCGACTAGATGCCTGGCAGATGTTGGCAGGCGGGATCCAACCTGGGACCTCGGGAGCTTAGTGCCGGAGCCTCTCCCGCATGAGCTAAAACCCAAGCGGCTGTTAGCTAAGGCTCCAGAGCAGACTCCTTTTATCTCTGTCTCTAAGTGGTCCTGGTGCTACTAGATGGGCCAGAACACCACACCCAGCAGGTGTGTGGGTTCCCCTACAAGTGCAGGGATGGGCCTCGTAGGATTTTCAGCAGTGCCTGTGTCCCATGGAGAGTGCATCAGAGTCAGGCACCTGAGTCAGGCACTTCTGCGAATCCCACTAAGCACCTGTGTGCTTCTTTAGGTGCCTAAACCCCTTTGTCAATCTGGGCCTCGTTCAAGCAGCCCAGACAAACTCGTCAAGACTGGCTGGAGTTGATCACACTTGAAGAGTGTTTCTTTTCAGCTCCCTGAGCAAGAGGCAGGTAGTTCTCCTGTCAGAGATACCAGCTCTGGGAGACATTAATACACACAGCAGGGGATGCTTTCCATTATCTCAGTCACAAAGCGTCATTACCATCGTCATATGGGAGCTGCTTGCTAATGAGGGGATGGGAGTGCGCTCTTCTTCCTGCTCTTCTGGGCTCCCTTTTTCCCACTTCCCCTTCGACTCAGACGGCTCCTTCTTCGTCCCTGAAGCAGAAAGAAACATTCATAACATTTCGCTTTTCCATGTGTTATCCCTGGCTTACAGAGGATGGAAGTCGGGCCCAGAGCCCTGAAGCGAATTGCCCAGGGTCAGACTGAAGGTTGTTGGCAGAGCTAAGCAGAGAACTCCGATCTCATGGCTCTTCGCTGGGGGCTTTTACCACACGAGGCTTCCTCTGACCAAGGGGCCAGTTTCTTTTCCATGGTGTATTCTACTCTTCCCCTCCCTTTGCACACCTTTCCTGTCAGTGATGGGCAACAGGCCTCACTGGCATTTAACCCCCCAAAAAGTAATGGCTCAACTCTGGTCCGGTTCCCAGCTGTGACCTGCTGAGACCTCTGGAGCATTTTACTGATGAAATGGACCCAATCCAGGAGAAAAGAAATGATTTCCTACAACGTCCAGCCTCTCTGTTCTCCTTACAGCCTGGAGCAATGTTAGTACTCCTCACCCACAGTGCCAGACCCCCAGAGGGGGGTGACCTGACACTGTCAGCTCTCCCCACCTCAACGATGGACCTCGGCCACCCTCTCCAGGAGGGTCCGGCACTAAATGTATTCCAGAGTCTGAGGTTCCCATCACTGTCCCGTGAGAAGGCCTGATGTATAAGGCTTGTAGAGTGACTGGTGTGAGTATTCCTCACATGCTCCTCGCTAACCATGTGGATTGAATCCTCACCTGTAAGATCCAGTTCGACTTTTTCTGTATTCTCCTGCAGCTTCACCTCCTCTGACTCCACCTGGGTCTCAGCTGCTTTCTTCTTCAGGGACAAGTGCGTCCACCTTCTTGGTGAGGAAACTGTTCTCTTCTCATCGTTATCTGCCATCGAGGTGTCAGACTGGCTACAGACACAGAGTCTTTTCATGCCTGATAGGATGGTCCATGAGCATTTGCTTCTCTGGGGCTTCTCTGGCAAGGCCTGTTCTTGCTGGCTGAGGACAGAGCATGCCTCGATTGCTGCAGGTTGGGCGAACACTTTGTGCACGTGGATCTCTCTGTGCTCCCTAGAGGCGAGTCTTTGGAAAAAGGAACGAAGCCTGGAGTAGAAAGAAGGAGGAAA
>NW_020686165.1:0-1068 GCF_002925995.2 Terrapene triunguis
CTTTCCTACCCGCCTCACACAAGACCCCGTCCAAGTTTCACCCCCCCCGTTCCATGTGCGGTTGTTAATAAAGAATACGTTTCTGTTCATTTCTGTTTCCATCCTCTTCTTTTGGAGGGGAGTCTGTCTGAAGGGGGGGGAAGGGGCTTGGTCATTGGACAGGACAGTCACCTTTAGCAGGGGGCAGGTGCAGCAGCAGGGCACATATACAGTGCAGTGACTAGTTATCCTGGTTAGTCTGGGAGGTGGTTTTCATGTTTTGTGTGGTGGGGGCGGTGGTGTTGCTCTCTGACTTGGTGGCGGGGGAGGGCAGTTACAGATCTTATGCAGCGGTCCTTACCCTGGATCACAGAGCCGCGCAGCAGGGGATCTGTAACCCTCCTCCCCCTGCAAGACAGTCACATAGCCGACACATACACGCAGTCCCGGCCAGGAGGGCTGGCAGGCTCCGTTGAAACAACCAGTCCACCATCGCGGAGCCTGTCATTCCTGGAGTTTAGAAGCATCATTTGCATCACAACCCTAAACCCGCTCCCCGCCACAGTCTGCGTCCCAGGTTTAAAACATTCCCGTGAAAACAGTAATAAAGACAACGGTGTCCATGAACAAAACAGAACAGATTTTATTTTTTGGGAAGGGGGTGAAGGGGGTATGTAATTGGAGAGGATAGTCGACGGCAACTGGGTAAAGAAACGGGGGCAAGTTCAGCTTCTGTGTCCACAAACTTAAAAGTCAATGGGTACCCTGCTCAGCCTTGAAACTGGCTTTCAAAGCCTCCCGGATGCACAGCGCGTCCCGCTGGGCTCTTCTAATCGCCCGGCTGTCTGGCTGGGCGTAATCAGCAGCCAGGCTATTTGCCTCAACCTCCCACCCCGCCATAAAGGTCTCCCCCTTGCTCTCACACAGATTGTGGAGCACACAGCAAGCTGCAATAACGATGGGGATATTGGTTTCGCTGAGATCACAGCGAGTGAGTAAGCTTCTCCATCTCCCCTTGAGACGGCCAAAAGCACACTCCACTACCATTCTGCACTTGCTCAGCCGGTAGTTGAACAGTTCTTTTTCTGT
>NW_020686166.1:0-9662 GCF_002925995.2 Terrapene triunguis
GCCCAAATAAATCTGTTAGTCTTTAAGGTGCCACCAGACTCCTTGTTATTAATTAAGTTGAGTATCTGATCACCATTAACCATTCTAATGAAAACTGAAGCAAATAGGGATTAAACACCTCCGCCTTTTTGATGTAATCAGTTATTAGCTCTCCTTCCCTGCTAAGTAGAGGACCTACAATTTCCTTCACTTTTTGCTTGCTCCTAATTATTTAAAGAACCTCTTCTTATTGCCTTTTATGTCCCTTGCTAACTTATTTTGTACCTGAGCATTTCAGATTTTGTCCCTATATGCTTGTGCTATTCTTCTGTACTCCTCCTTAGCAATTCATTCATTTTTCCACTATTTTGTAGGATTCTTTTTTTGATTTTCAGGTAATTAAAGAGCTCCCAATGGAGCCATATTGGCCAGTTACTATTCTTCCTAGCATTCCTTCACACTGGGATAGTTTGTTTCCTTGAGAAACTGCCAGCTCTTCTGAAATCCTGTATCTCTTAGAATTTCTTCCCATGGGACTTTACCTACCAGTTCTCCAAGTGTCCATTGTCTTATCTCACTCCTTCCTTTCCTGAGAACCATGAAATCTACCTTTTCGTGATCACTTTCACCCACATTGCCTTCTACCTTCACATTCGCAATCAATTCTCCCCCATTGGTCAGAATCAAGTCTAAAATGGATGTGCCCCTGGTTACTTCCTCCAAATAGAAGAACTATTGGCTGAACGTGGAATATGACCTCCTTAGTGAAACTAGGACATTAGCTAGTTTGGAAGCTTTTAAGAATGCAAGGAAAGATGGGCCTTTGACTCCCAATCTATATGTTAATTATACGTGGTGGCCTCTTCCCTAGCTTGGCAGTGCCATCAGAACTACCTGCCAAATTCTCTTGGCAATAACAACTTCCCATGGGCCAAGAGTAACTATTAGTCTTCAGAGACTCCTACAGTGGGATGGGAAAAAATGTTAGTAGATAAAGAGGAATATGGGTGTGTACAGGGAGGGACTGGTGGAGAGAGAAAGAGAGGGAGGGAGGGAGAGAGAGAGACAGGTGTGTTTGGGGATGGATAAACAGAGAGCAGTATCTGTACCAATTTTACTATTATGCTAGTACTTCTATTACTGTGGATTCAGATATAATAGTAAAACCAGGCTTTATACCAATATAGCTGATTCCTTTCTATTGAAGGCAATAAGCTTTACCAGTGTAAGTCCCTTTCTACTGGTAATCAATGAACAATAAGGAAATCACAAAACTGTGTGTGTGTGTGTGACATCTTTCCATGTATGGGCTCATGTGTGTATTTGTGTGAGTCAGTCTTACATGTTTCATGTTTTGCCTTCTGTTTGTTTGTATACTGTGTATTTGAATCCCTTGTTTGTGGAAGTCTTGTATGTCTCATGTTATATTTCTTGTGCGTGTGTTTTGTGCATATGTGCTTCTTGCTTGAGTGCATCTTGCATGCCTCCTCTCCCTTCTGTGTCTGTTTAGATCTTTTGGCGGTGAGTTTGTGTTGTGTGCGGTTGTGCTTCTTGCTTGTGTGAGTCAGAGCTTTGGCCGTGCCCCTTGTTGCTTCATGTGATGTGTCTCGGTCTTGTGTCCCTTAGTGCATCGCTTTGAATGTCCCTTGGTCCCAAGAAAATGTAATTTACTCTGCTCATCTATCCATCTCTTCCACTGTGTCCTTCCCCATCTCACTCTCCTTTCATTATTAAAATTCCACAGGAACATTTCTGCCCCTCATAAAAAGAGCAGACATCCAATGGGGGTTCTTCTTCCTTCAGAGAATCACTCTTATCCTGCAGAGAAAGAATAATGCATCACTTAGATGTCAGCATGTGCAATGTACATCAGCCCATCACTTATTGTGATATTCTGCCAACAACAGATGTTTACGGTTCCATTACTCAGTGGTTCAAACGCTCGTTCTGGCAATTGGGTGGTGTGAGTTCAAGTCTTGCTGTAGCCACATTTAATTTGTGCTAGGGGCATTTGATCAAGTGGTGCAGGCTAATTTTCTCTCTTCCTTTATTGAGACCAGCAATTCACCAAAGCAATGTAGACACCCAGTTTCTCTTATTTTCATGGCATCCAATTCCCTTAGGCACTTTCCAGAGAGGCTGCAAGTCAGGATTGATGGGCACCGGCAGAGCTGTGTGTGAAAGAATCATGGTAAATGGGCCTTTAAATTTACCCTGATTATAAGATCAGCTGTGAAGAGCAAAAATTGATGAAATGTCCATTCACATAGAACAATAAGAGCAGATTGGGAAAGGTGCAAATTGTGACCGAAAGACCGAGTTAGTCCAAACAAAATGGCCTCGCAATATAATTATATATTATATATCGTTATAGTTTTAAACATAAAGGAAAAGCTTAACCTGGATGTAGGGTTATATTATTATTAGCTCCGAGAGAAAAATGGGATTCTGTGGGTTTGAGCCAGGTTTGGGAACCAGGACCTCTGGTGTTTATCCCAATTCTTGGGGGTTGCTATCTATTCCCGCAAAATCTGAATTTGTTCCTTGTTTTTGTCTGCACTTCAAACTGATCACAGGAATGAGCTCCTTTGCCACAATTAACTCTTTTGGGGCAACTCCAGACATGTTTTTACGATGTTTAGCTTGTCTTTAGCCAGTAATTTCTCTCCCTTTTGCTGGCTGCACCTCACCTGGCAGTCTCCTAGTGTTCCCTTCATTTCTTATAAACTGTAGACAAGAGGGGTGTTCCAGTTGCGATATCTTCCACTTGCTGTTTAATTTTCTACTTTGATAGTATTAGTGTTCTAGTTTTAACCATTCTCTTTCTTCCTTTCTTTCTTTAATATTTACTTCATATAATGAATGCCATGGAGCATTTTTGTCCTTTGTGTCCCACAAATTCTAGTTACATATTTTCTTACAAAAGATTCAAGAGCTCCTTTATTATTTTTGGGCATTATTACTGCTAATTTTAAGGCCCTGGCATTTTGCCATTTCAGCCTTTGATGTATCTGGGCCTTTTGCCCAGAAAGTTTTACTTGTAATTAATTTGTATATATTCTTAAAGTTTGGCTTTTCACTCAGGAATTCCTAAGCACTGGTGTTTGCCTAAAGTACTTTATCATGCATTGTCTATAAAACGGCTTATTTTAAAAAGGCATTTCACCATAGTAGCACTTACTATAAAAATCCCATCCCCCTTCCCAAGGGCTGGCCTAGCTGGCTGGGCAAATGTATATGAGATTAAAGAACACTAGCATCCCCCTGCTTACTTAATGTTATAACCCTCCAAGTATTTAGGTCACTATCCTGCACTGCTTGTCTCCTCATCTCAAAAAAGATATACTGGCATTAGAAAAGGTTCAGAGAAGGGCAACTAAAATGATTAGGGGTTTGGAACGGGTCCCATATGAGGAGAGATTAAAGAGGCTAGGACTTTTCATCTTGGAAAAGAGGAAACTACGGGGGGATATGATAGAGGTATATAAAATCATGAGTGGTGTGGAGAAAGTGAATAAGGAAAATTATTTACTTGTTTCCATAATATAAGAACTAGGGGCCACCAAATGAAATTAATGGACAGCAGGTTTAAAATAAATAAAAGGAAGTTCTTCTTCACACAGCACACAGTCAACTTGTGGAACTCCTTGCCTGAGGCGGTTGTGAAGGCTAGGACTATAACAGGGTTTAAAAGAGAACTAGATACATTCATGGAGGTTAAGTCCATTAATGGCTATAAGGCAGGATGAGTAAGGAATGGTGTCCCTAGCCTCTGTTTGTCAGAGGGTGGAGATGGATGGCAGGAGAGAGATCACTTGATCATTACCTGTTAGGTTCACTCCCTCTGGGGCACCTGGCACTGACCACTGTCAGTAGACAGGATACTGGGCTGGATGGATCTTTGGTCTGACCCAGTATGGCCATTCTTATGTTCTTATGCTTGGTTTGACGGACATTTTGGCTAAATAGCTTCTGGTTTGGCTTGCCAAATTGTTGAGAAATTGTATAATCACACACATATACACAAAGGGTATGACCACACTTTGGTTTGTTATAAAATATAGTTGAGAGACCAATAAATAATCAGGCAGGTTTATTGCTACAAAGTCAATACTAATATAGTACAGGAAAAAGGTTCTATAGGAAGAAGCTGTCTCGTGCAGAGAAGTTACATGTACCTTATGCAGAAGGTGTGCTCCCAAATTTACATATTTCAGGTGGTATTTATACAATGATTTTACAAGTTACATATCTCTTTACACATCACACACTTGAAGGCTCCATTCATTGTATCGGCTGGTGACCCGCCTGGCAATAACCTCCCACATTACTGTAGTAGCTGCCTGTTTTCAGAGACTCCCACAGTGGGATGGGCACCGATGTAAGTAGGTAGTGCTAGAGATGGGTGTGTATGGGGAGAGCTGGATGGAGAAAGACAGAGATATATGGCAGAGGTGATGCATAGGGAGGGCATGCGGGCTCAAGTGCCCCCCCCCCGATTGGTTTGCTGGGGTGGGGGAGACAGAGAGGCTCTGTCCTTCTCTCCCTGTGCCTCCCCCCAGCGTGTTCCGCCGCTCTCCCTGGCAGCTGGGTGGGGAGGGGGACGGAGCTGCTTCTGCCTGGCTGGGAGACAGCAGGCTGCCCCTCACCTGGACCCTGCTGTCACGAACAGGGGCTGAGCGAGCCAGAGCCCCCCCTCCATCCCTGGCGTGCTCCAGCCCTGTCCCCAGCCGCCGAGCCCAGGCAGGGAATGGGCTGCCATTGCCAGGCTCTCTCAGGCAGAAGCAGCTCATCCCGCTCCCCGCCTGGCTGCCAGGGAGAGTGGCCGAACATGCCAGGGGGAGGCACAGGGAGAGAAGGCGAGAGACACCCCCCCTTGCCCCAGCAGGTAATGAAGGGCATTAGCATGGCAGACCCAGGCTGGGAGAAGGGGGGGTCACTGGGCAGAGGAGACACATGGGGCGGTCACATGTCCTCCCCTTTGGAATGCACCCCCCCTCCCAGTAATAGGAGGCATCAGTTGTGTGTGCATATGAGTGTGTCTGGGTATGGACAGTAGTTTTGGTATTGATTATTTGTTATCCCCCGGTGTGGATTCAGGTATACCAGTATAACCACGCTTTATACCCATATAACGTATTCCTCTCTATTGATGGCAATGACCTATACCAATATAAGCACCTTTCTACTGGCATTCACTTCCCAAAAAGGAAAATCCCAAACTCTCACTTTTGTGAGTCATATCTTTGCATGTCTCATGTTTGGGATAGTGTGTGTGTGTATACGTGAGTCAGGCTTGTGTGTTTCATATTTTGCTTTGTGTGTGTTGTGTGTAGTTGAATCCCTTATTTCTGCATGTCTTGTGTGGCTCACGTTACGTTTCTTGTGTGTGCTTTTGTGTTTTGTGGGTATGTGACTCATGCTTTGGCGCATCTTGCATGTCTCCTCTTCCATCTTGTGTGTGTGTGTGTTTGTATCATTTGTCAGTACATTTGTGTTATGTGTGCTTGTGCTTGTGTCAGTCAGAGCTTTGTCTTTGTCCAGTATTGTTATCTCTGTGTGTTTGTGTCGTATGTGTATCTGAGTGCATTCCACCGAGTTTCTCTTTCACATACCACCTTCCTTCCCTTGCCTAGAGCCAATGGGAGAGCAAGCCAAAACTCCAACCCAACTTCCAACACAACTTGTTTCCTATGAAATCTCAAGTCTTGGCTTTGATCCCAAGAGAAAATAATGTATACCACACCTCTCTCTTTCTCTCACTCTCTCTCTTTTTCTGTGTGTGTTATTTTGTCCTTCCCCATCTCTCTCTCTCCTTCTTAATTATTAAAATTCCAAGGGCACATTTCTGTCCATTAAATAATAGGGCAGACACCCAATGTCATCCAGTGGGAGTTCTTCGTCAGTCTGAGAATCACTCTTATCCTGCAGGGAAAGAATAATGCATTACTTAGATGCCAGGGTGTGCAATATATGTTGGCACATCACCCCTTGTTATGCTACTTGTGGTAACACAAGCAGATGTGCCAATTTTTAAAAAGGGTAAACAGGATGTCCTGAGTAATTATAGGCCTTGACATCAATCCTGGGCAAGATAATGGAACGAAGCTGATACAGGGCTCAATTAAAAAAGGATTAAAGGAGGGTAATGCAATTACTGCAAATCAACATGGGCTTATGGAAATAGATCCTCTCAAACTAACTTGACATTGTTTATGAGATTACAAGTTTAGCTGGTAAAGGTAATAGTATTGACATACTATACTTAGAGTTCTGTAAGGCATTTGACTTGCTACCTCATGACATTTTGATTTAAAAATGAGAAGGATTTAAAATTAACATGGCACACATTAGTTAAAAATGGGTTAACTGGCTTACAGCCCTTCTAGCTGAGCTGTCGATTCCCCCCCACCTCACCCCCAGCACAGCTCTGTAACTGTACACAGGGTATTGTCATCAAGGGGGTGTATTTCTGGTGGGGTCCCACAGAAACTGATTCTTGGCTCTGTGTGATTTAACATTTTGATCAATGACCTCAAAAAGAATATAAATCATCACTGACAAAGTTTGCACAAAAACTGGAGGTGTGGTATGTAAATATGAGGACAGATCACTGATACAGAGTCAATTGTGGAAGTCGAATCGTGGAAGTCAACGAATGGCTATGCAGGTGGTGTCGGAGAGAAGGCTTTGGATTCTTCGACCATGGGATGGTGTTCCAAGAAGAAGGAGTACTAGGCATAGACGGGCTCCACCTAACGAAGAGAGGGAAGAGCATCTTCACAAGCAGGCTGGCTAACCTAGTGAGGAGGGCTTTAAACTAGGTTCACCGGGGGAAGGAGACCAAAGCCCTGAGGTAAGTGGGGAAATGGGATACCAGGAGGAAGCACGAGCAGGAGAGTGCAAGAGGGGAGGACTCCTGTCTCAGACTGAGAAAGCGGGACAATCAGCGAGTTATTTTAAGTGCCTATACACAAATGCAAGAAGCCTGGGAAACAAGCAGGGAGAACTGGACGTCCTGGCACAGTCAAGGATCTATGATGTCACTGGAATAACAGAGACTTGGTGGGATAACTCACATGACTGGAGTACTGTCATGGATGGATATAAACTGTTCAGGAAGGACAGGCAGGGCAGAAAAGGTGGGGGAGTTGCATTGTATGTAAGAGAGGAGTATGAATGCTCAGAGCTTGGGTATGAAACAGCAGAAAAACCTGAGAGTCTCTGAATTAAGTTTAGAAGTGTGAGCAACAAGAGTGATGTCGTGGTGGGAGTCTGCTATAGACCACCAGACCAAGGGGATGAGGTGGACGAGGCTTTCTTCCGGCAACTAGCAGAAGTTACTAGATCGCAGGCCCTGGTTCTCGTGGGAGACTTTAATCACTCTGATATCTGCTGGGAGAGCAATACAGCGGTGCACAGACAATCCAGGAAGTTTTTGGAAAGTGTAGGGGACAATTTCCTGGTGCAAGTGCTGGAGGAACCAACTAGGGGCAGAGCTTTTCTTGACCTGCTGCTCACAAACCGGGAAGAATTAGTAGGAGAAGCAAAAGTGGATGGGAACCTGGGAGGCAGTGACCACAAGATGGTCGAGTTCAGGATCCTGACACAAGGAAGAAAGGAAAGCAGCAGAATACAGACCCTGGACTTCAGAAAAGCAGACTTTGACTCCCTCAGGGAACTGATGGGCAGGATCCCCTGGGAGAATAACATGAGGGGGAAAGGAGTCCAGGAGAGCTGGCTGTATTTTAAAGAATCCTTATTCAGGTTGCAGGAAAAAACCATCCCGATGTGTAGAAAGAATAGTAAATATGGCAGGCGACCAGCTTGACTTAACAGTGAAATCCTTGCTGATCTTAAACGCAAAAAAGAAGCTTACAAGAAGTGGAAGATTGGACAAATGACCAGGGAGGAGTATAAAAATATTGCTCAGGCATGCAAGAGTGAAATCAGGAAGGCCAAATCACACTTGGAGTTGCAGCTAGCAAGAGATGTTAAGAGTAACAAGAAGGGTTTCTTCAGGTATGTTAGCAACAAGAAGAAAGTCAAGGAAAGTGTGGGCCCCTTACTGAATGAGGGAGGCAACCTAGTGACAGAGGATGTGGAAAAAGCTAATGTACTCGATGCTTTTTTTGCCTCTCTCTTCACGAACAAGGTCAGCTCCCAGACTGCTGCACTGGGCAGCACAGTATGGGGAGAAGGTGATCAGCCTTCTGTGGAGAAAGAAGTGGTTCTGGACTATTTAGAAAAACTGGACGAGCACAAGTCCATGGGGCCGGATGCGCTGCATCCGAGGGTGCTAAAGGTGTAGGAGGATGTGATTGCAGAGCCATTGGCCATTATCTTTGAAAACTCATGGCAATCGGGGGAGGTCCCGGATGACTGGAAAAAGGCTAATGTAGTGCCCATCTTTAAAAAAGGGAAGAACGAGGATCCGGGGAACTACAGGCCAGTCACCCTCACCTCAGTCCCTGGAAAAATCATGGAGCAGGTCCTCAAGGAATCAATTCTGAAGCACTTAGAGGAGAGGAAAGTGATCAGGAACAGTCAGCATGGATTCACCAAGGACAAGTCATGCCTGATTAACCTAATTGCCTTCTATGAGGAGATAACTGGCTCTGTGGATGAGGGGAAAGCAGTGGATGTGTTATTCCTTGACTTTAGCAAAGCTTTTGATACAGTCTCCCACAGTATTCTTGCAGGCAAGTTAAAGAAGTATGGGCTGCATGAATGGACTATAAGGTGGATAGAAAGCTGGCTAGATCATTGGGCTCATCAGGTAGTGATCAACGGCTCCATGTCTAGTTGGCAGCCGGTTTCAAGTGGAGTGCTCCAAGGGTCGGTCCTGGGGCCGGTTTTGTTCAATATCTTCATTAATGATCTGGAGGATGGCGTGGACTGCACTCTCAGCAAGTTTGCAAATGACACTAAACTGGGAGGAGCGGTAGATACGCTGGAGGGTAGGGATAGGATAAAGAGGGACCTAGACAAATTAGAGGATTGGGCCAAAAGAAACCTGATGAGATTCAACAAGGATAAGTGCAGAGTCCTGCACTTCATAGAATCATAGAATATCAGGGTTGGAAAGGACCTCAGGAGGTCATCTAGTCCAACCCCCTGCTCAAAGCAGGACCAATTCCCAACTAAATCATCCTATCCAGGGCTTTGTCAAGCCGGGCCTTAAAAACCTCCAAGGAAGGAGACTCCACCACCTCCCTAGGTAACGCATTCCAGTGCTTCACCACCCTCCTAGTGAAATAGTGTTTCCTAATATCCAACCTAGACCTCCCCCACTGCAACTTGAGACCATTGCTCCTTGTTCTGTCATCTGCCAACATTGAGAACAGCCGAGGTCCATCCTCTTTGGAACCCCCCTTCAGGTAGTTGAAGGCTGCTATCAAATCCCCCCTCATTTTTCTCTTCTGGAGACTAAACAATCCCAGTTCCCTCAGCCTCTCCTCATAAGTCATGCGCTCCAGACCCCTAATCATTTTTGTTGCCCTCCGCTGGACTCTTTCCAATTTTTCCACATCCTTCTTGTAGTGTGGGGCCCAAAACTGGACACAGTACTCCAAATGAGGCCTCACCAATGTCGAATAAAGGGGACCGATCACGTCCCTCGATCTGCTGGCAATGCCACTACTTATACAGCCCAAAATGCCGTTAGCCTTCTTGGCAACAAG
>NW_020686167.1:0-3546 GCF_002925995.2 Terrapene triunguis
GGGGGGGGGGGGGGGGGGGGGGGCTGTATTTAAGTTTTTCACTGTTTGAAATAAAGAAGTGATGCACAAACTGATGGCACCTGGCCCTCTGTGCCCCCCTCCCCTTGGTACCCACTCACTGGCCCTGGGCCCCTGCTGTTCACCAGCTGGGCTTGTCTCTGTGCCCCTGGCTGCCTGCTCACAGGGCAGGGCAGAGCATGATGCGCTTTGCTCCCTCTGCTTTCTCTGGCTGTGCCCTGCACGGCTCGCTCCCCCCCGACACAGCTCTCTGCCAGCTGCTACTAGTGTCTTTATTGCGTTAGTGTTACAGCAATGAGGGCTGGGGCCACAAGCCCCTATACAGTGATTGGCGGGGGGGGGGGGGGGGAGATCAGCTGCCCCTGCAGGGCTTGGATCACACAGTACTTCCCCCCCACCTCCAGGTGGGACAAGTCCCTGAGAAGCTGCCATCTCAGCACCAGTGGGAGCACCCCACGTCCCACCCATGTCTAGCGGGGAGTTACCCCCCCTGGCCTCCCCCAGAGTCCTTCTGGCAGGGGTGAGACCATGCTGTGGGAGAGTGGGGGTCACTGCCCTGCCCCCCATGGGGGCAGCCCACCCCCAGCTGTAGCTCCTGGGTGGACAGGAAGTAGGTCCTGGCCTTGGGGGGGCGGGGAAGGGGCTGTCAGGACATCACCCATTTCAAGGCACTTAGGTCATGGCCCTGAGGCCGCTGGCTGGGCAGGCTGCCCCCTGGACAGTGCTGGGGCAGACCAGACCCTGATGCCAGGAGAGATGAGGGCAGCCCCAGGCCAAGCAGACAGCCCTAGGCACTGTGTGGCTCCAATTCCCTTCCCCACAGCCCGGGCGCAGGTCACTGCCTTTCCTCCAGGCCCAGGAAGCCCCAGGGCGGTTTTGAGGTTCGCCCTCAGAAGAGGGCCCTGGCGAGCTTGCGGCCGGTGGCCTTGATTTTGGGGAAGGTGGCGCTGAGCTCAGCCCTGCGGGGGGCAGCGCTGGGGGGGCAGAGGAGGCTCCCCGGGGCCCTTGGGGCGCAGCACAAAGTCCAAGCTGGAGCCATTCATGGCGTAGAAGACGTTGGCTGTAGGCGGGAAGGTCAGCTCTGCGGGGGAAGAGAGAGAGGGTGTGAGGGGGGTTAGGGAATAGGGTCCCCCCACCCACTCATGGGACCCCAGCTCCCTAGGGACTCCTTTGGAGACCCCTCACCGCTGTGGGTGCTCCCCAATGGGCCCCCCATCCCTACCCCAGGGACACCAATTCCCCCTGCCCCCCTCACCTTTCCCCTCAGGCAGCAGCTGGACCAGCTGGAATTGGGGGGCTGCCCCCCGCTCCTGGCCGTGCTTCTCCAGCACCTTGGCGATGACAGACGGGGTCTTGTCCTGGCTGGTCACCTACAGCAACAAAACACACAACTCCCACCGTGCACGCCAGAGCCAGGCGAGGTGCCCCAGAGAGCACCACCACATACAGGGAAGTGATCACCCCACAGAGATAACACAACACAGCCACAAAGACACACCCCACACACACAACATGCAAAGCTGGGAGAACGCAGCAAATTCCGACAGACCTCCCAGAAAGCCCCACGCCCAGCACCCACCCAATCACACCCCCACCCCAACAATACACACACACACAGCCGCACGCACACGTGTAGGTCTAGCCCGCTCATACCAGACACACATACAGTGGGGCAGCCCCTCCCCACAGGGAGAGACAGTGAGTCAGGGGACCAGCTGCCCCCTCCCCATAGCAGCTGTGGGATTGGGGTCACACTGGGGAAAAGGGGGGTTCCCAGGCTAAACTAATAGCCTGGCCCACCCCCCACAACACTCAGACTGCAGAAGGAAAGTGTCACAGCAAGACAGACAGGGCAGGCTTGAGAACCCAGGTGTCCCGACTCCCAGCCCCCCCTCACCCCCTTTCCCCCCCCCCCCAGCTGGGATAGAACCCAGGAGTCCTGGCTCCCAGTCCCCACCCTGGAGATGGGACCCAGGAGTCCTGGCGCTCACCAGGATGCTCTTGTAGAGGCTGCCGTTGTGCAGGGCCATGCGGGCGCGGATGATGCAGCAGTCGGAGGGGGGGGCCCCGGGCTCCAGGGTGGGAGGGGCAGGGAAGGCCGAGCCGCATGAAGCCGAGCGCCGGTGGCCCCGGGGAAAGCCCCCCCCGGTGGGGGTGGGGGGCGAGAGGCCCCCGGCCAAGGAAGCCACATCGTCAGGAGCTGCGTCCAGCGCGGAGGCTGATGGCCACTTCATGTGCTGCGGGGATGCAGAGGGGGTGACTGGGGGTGGGGCAAGGTGCTGGGATTGAGGGAGGGGAAGGAATGGGACAAGGGGCAGGGGACCGAGGGGGAAAGGGGGATGGGGTGGGGGAGGGATGGGATGGGGGTGCAGGACTTGGGGGGGGGGAGATCAGGCGGGGGGATGGGGGCAGGGGGAGGAAGCGGTAAGGGGGGTGTCTCACCTGTGCCAGGCGAGACAGCAGCTGTGTGGGGCCACGGGGGGGCGGCAGCAGGTCGGGGCTGCAGCCGGGGGGCCCCTCCCAGGAGACCAGGGGGTTCCCCACGGAGCTCAGCAGCCTGGGAGGCAGGGGAGGTAACAGATGGAGCGAGGGGGGGGGCTGCTACCTTCAGCCCCACCAGCCTCCGCCCCGCAAGCCCCCCTCCCCATCCCTCCAGCCCCCCAATGCGCCAGAGCCCCCCTCCCTCAATCACCACTCAGCCCTGCTCCCCCCCCCCCCATGCTCACTCTGTGCAGTGGGTGATGACCAGGGTGGGCTTCAGGGGCCGCTGGGGGGTTGGGGCCTCCCCAGGGAGTTCGATCTCACAGGAGAGACTGTGACTGTGGGGAGAGGGGGATTATAATTGCACAATACACACAACCCCCCCAAACTCCTCTACACACACACCCCTCCTACATGCAACACTCCCTACACAACCCTCCCAAACTCCCATACACACACCCACACACAACACAACCCCCCCCAAACTCCTCTACACACACCCCTCCTACATGCAACACTCCTTACACAACTCCCCCCAAACTCCTCTACACACACAATGCCTCCCCCAAAACCCCCCACACCACACTCTACACAACCCTACATGCAAACACAATCCCCTACATGCAGCAACCCACTTCACGCAGCTCCTACAAGCACTATCTCCCCCCCCCCCCCCCCCCCCCGGGGGGCCCCCCCCCCCCCCCCCCCCCCCCGGGCCTCCCGGGGGGGGGGGGGCGCCTGCAGCCAGCGCTGGAAGGGGGGGCTGGGCTGGACACTGTAGTTGCGGCACACGGACTGCAGGAGACGCAGCTGGGCCAGAACCTCGAACTCCTGGGGGCAGAGAGGGGGGCAGTTACATGGGGGCACTGCCGTCAGCAGGGCTATGACAGGGCAGCAGGGACAGAGCAGGGGGGTGCTATACCGGGGGCAGCACAGAGAGCGTGGGGGGCTATACTGTGAGGTGGAAGGGGGGTCCCAGGGCCTGTAACCAGTGGGGGGAGGACGGGGGGGACCATGCAGAGAGCACAGGGGGCTGTACGGGGGGGG
>NW_020686168.1:0-1620 GCF_002925995.2 Terrapene triunguis
CGCACCTCTTCAGGTGTCTGGTGACTCCTCCGAGGAGATGGAAACGTCGGGATGGCAAGCAGATGAGCGCATCAGCGGCAAGGGGGTACATCACGTAGACGGGGTCGTCGTCAGTCCCCTGTGGTGCGGGTCCCAGTGGTAGTAGAGGTTTCTCCAGTGAGGGTGTCCCGCTGGGGGTCTGGGGGGGGGGGTCGTGTCTCAGCGGCGGGGACTGATGGAGAGCAGGGGGTATGTCTGGTGCCTGGTGGAGGACAGGGGAGCCGTCTCGTGATGGCTGGAGCTGCTGGGGAGCAGGGGGCGTGTCCGGGGACCGCAGGAGAATAGGGGAGATGTCTCGCGGCGGCTGGGGCGTAGTGCAGAGTTCCCTTGGCAGCTGGGGGACATCAGGGGGAGCTTTCAGTAGTTGCAGCTGCTGTGGGGCGGTGGGTGGGTCCCTCGTCAGCTGGAGCAGCAGGAGCGTGGAGGGGGTCCCCAGCGGTTGGGGCAGCAGGGAAGTGGTTGGGGGGGGTCCTCTGGTGGCTGGAGCGGCTGGTGGGCAGCGGGGGAGTCACTCGGCAGCTGGAGTGTCAGGTGATGGGCAGGCAGGTCTCTCAGGTTCTGTAGCAGCCGGTGAGTGGCGGGTCGGGGTCTTGTCTGTTGGGGTGCATCAGGGAGCTCCTCGGGCACCGTGAGCGGGTGGTGGCTGGAGCGCGGGGTGGGAAGCCCCCGGCGGCTCGGGGAGCGGCGGCTGGGGCAGGTGGTGGGGATCCCCTGCCTGCATAGGCGGCAGCGGCGCAGGGCAGGAGACCCCTGGTGGCCAAGGCAGCCACGACTGGGGCACATCGTGGGGCTCCCCGGGCTGCTGCAGCTGGGGAGCGGAGCAGGAGTCCCCTGGTGGCCAGAGCAGCGGCAGCTGTGGTGTGCCATGGGGCTCCCCGCGCTGCCCAGGCAGCGGCAGCCGGGGCACGGCGCAGTGGTCCCCGGGCGGTGGCGGTGGAAGCGCGCTGCAGGGCTCCCCGGGCTGCTCGGGCAGTGGCAGCCGGGGAGCAGGGCAGGAGTCCTCAAGCAGCCCGGCCGGCGGCGGCTGAAGCGTGTCGCGGGGGCAGGGGTCCCCGGCCGGCGGCGGCTGAAGCGTGTCGCGGGGGCTGGGGTCCCCGGCCGGCGGCGGCTGAAACGCGCTGTGGGGCTCCCCGGGTCCCTCGGGCAGTGGCGGCCGGGGCGCGTGGCAGGGGTCACCAGTCTGCACATGGGGCAGCGGCTGGAGTGCGGGGCAGGGATCCCTGGGCGGCTCGGCCAGCAGTGGCTGGAGCATGTGGGGGGGTTCCCCGGGCCGCACAGGCAGCAGCAGCCGGGGCACGGGGCAGGAGTCCCTCGGTGGTGTGGGCGGTGGGGGGGCTGTGGGAGAGCCCCCTCGTGTGGGTAGGTGCTGGGGCTCAGTGGGGCACTTACCTGGCATCAGGAGCAGCAGTTGGGCGATGGCTGGTCTCCCAGGCGGCTGGGACCCAAGGAGGCAGTCCCCCGGCGGGGGGAGCAGCAGCTGGGCGGTAGCAGGGTTCTCCGGCAGCAGGGGCGCGGGGGGGCACTCTGTCAGCGACCGCAGCTGCAGGCGATCGGTCCGCGATGCTCCCTGCGGTAGGCGCG
>NW_020686169.1:0-407 GCF_002925995.2 Terrapene triunguis
GCCTGCTGCTCCCGGCGGCTCAGCTCCAGCCCCAGCGCCATGTCGTCAGGGACACCTGCTGGGCAGGAGACACAAGCGTCAGGGCCCAGGCCTGGCCGTGGGGCGGGGGAGGATGGGCCTGTGCCTAGGGCACCGGAGGGGGACCCTGGAGACCCAAGTTCAATTCCTAGGCCTGCCCCTGACTGGCCCAGGGTGAGCTGGGGAGACATCTGCTCTGGGTCTCAGTGCTGCGGTCTGTGAAGTGGGGAGAAACCCCCCCCCACAAACCTCCCAGGGGGCGGAGCTCAGCCAACACACAGAGGATAGTCCAGAGCCAGGGGCCACCCCGTCCCCCAGAGACCCCTCCCACCCCACTCCTCACCGTTAACATGGATCGATTTCAGCTCCCCGTCCTCTTCCACCTCCAC
>NW_020686169.1:417-2322 GCF_002925995.2 Terrapene triunguis
GTCGGAGGCCAGTTCCCCGCAGCTCTGAGAACGGCAGCATCTCATCTGGAAGGCAGGGACCGCGGCGTGAGCACAGCCCGAGAACCTCCCTAGCAGGATGCCAGGCCAGGCCGCGCCAGCCACACAACTCCAGAGCGCAGCCAGTCCACCCCGGGGGCAGGGCACCCATGGGCCCCAGAGCAGCAGGCCCCAAAGGGGGCTCTGGGGGGCGGTACCGGGGGTCTACGGAGCTGGCACTTCCTTGTGTCCAGCTGCCGAGTTGCAGGAAGAGAAGCTGAAGCTCCAGCAGCCCCCGGCGCTGCGGGATCAGGCCCACACAGGAGGCAGGGCCTGGGTGCTAGTCGCTCGGACAGGGCCACACGCTGCCGAGGGCTGGGAGCCAGCGGGCGCTGCCCAGCCTCTCTCAGTTCACGTGCCCCCCTCGTAACTGCAGCCCACCGCTTCCAGCCACCCTGCCGGTGCCCGCAGCGAGCCCTTGGCCAGTGGGTAAGGCACGGCCCTGGGACTCCTACCACAGGCCTGGGCCCAGCACCGGCTAACTCCACCAGTCACTGGGGTCCCCCACCCACCGCCACGGGGGGGCTGGCGCTGCCCACTCATGGCTCTTCACTCTTCCTCACGGATCAGCCCCTCCCACGCACGGATCCTTCTGCCCCGTGAGTGCAGCCCAGGAGCTCGCATGGCTGCCTCCCCCAGCTGCATCGGAGCCAAGCCTCCCCGCAGCGACCAAGCCCAGACCACCACCTCTTCCTGGCCTCTTGCCTTCGGCTATCCGGCCTCCCTCGCTCCTCCCCTGCGTCGCTCTGGCACAAGGGCCAGAGTCTGCTTGGACCGGGCCTGCTGAAAATGCCCCCAGTGTGGGGCAGTCCTTGGCCGGCATCACCGGCTCCCACACCACCACCCCCGTGCGGCGACCACTGGAGGAAGCTGCTGCTCCAGCCGTGGGGCAGGGAGCCGACGCTGTGGAAGGCACGGTACTAACCGGAGGGGCTCACCCCTGCCCCTGCTGTCACCCGGAAGTTCAAACTAAGCCCCTCCCAAGGCAAAAGCCCAGGCCACAACACTTGAGTCAACGGCGAATCTCCATGAGCTTTCAGCAGTACAGGGCCCATGACACACACCACAGTGTCTGGAGTCTCTCACCAATCCCCATTTCATAGTCCCTCCCCCACTTCTCTGGCCCCAGAGAATCAAAACGTGCCCTGGGCTGGGCCCATGCTCCCCTCCCTCCTCTAGAGCCCCCAGGAGAGCCGGGGGCTAAAACTCACCGAAGAGGTCAGCGAAGGGATCCCGCCCGCCGAAGAACTCCCGGAAGACGTCGTGGGCGCTGCGGAAGGTGAAGGTGAATTCGGGGACTCCCGCGTCGGCTCTTGGTCCCCCAGGCCCTGCTGGGGAAAAGCAGAGACAGGACGCTACCGCTAAGAGCCCAGTCTGAACGGAGTGAGGGAAACAGGCTGGGGTCCCTGTCCCCCGGAGAGACGAGCAGGTTAAAGGTGCTGTTAGCACGGGGCTGGGGCCAGTGAAAACTACAGGTCCCAGCATGCAACAGGACACGATGCGCTCCCAGGGCCGCTCGACTCGGTCCCCCGGCGAATATTTGTAGTAGGTGCAATTTGCCCCTGGGCCAAGAGCCGGCACCCAGCTCAGGGCAAGTTCCACCCCTGTATGGAGCACGGACGCCGCGCCGCAGCAGGGCACCGGAAGTCACGCCCACCTAGACAGGAGGAGGCCCTGCTCGGTGTGGGGCAGTGAGGCCTGGGGGGGCCGTACTCCGCTCGGGGAGGAGGAGGCCCTGCTCGGTGTGGGGCAGTGAGCCCTGGGAGGGGGCCGTACTCCGGTCGGGGGGAGGGGCGTACCCGGGTGTCACGGCCACGTAGACAGGGGGAGGCACTGCTCGGTGGGCAG
>NW_020686169.1:2422-4677 GCF_002925995.2 Terrapene triunguis
GCGTCGCTGTCTTGTTCATACCCACGCTCCGGGGGCGGGCGGTGTCCAGACCAAGCGCAGCTTCCCTTCGACTCCCTGCCACAGCTGGCTCCACAGCACTCCATTGCGGCGGGGGGGAGTGGGGGGCACGCGGCACATGACAACCCTGCCTGGGATTGTCAGACTTGGGTCCCCTTGGCCCAGTTTTTAAGGTGCAAGGTTCCCCCCCCCCGCCATTTCAGCTCCCCCAGCCAGGCTCCTCCCCCCAGCACGGCCGGCTCACCTGCTCCCATGAGGCCTTCCTTGCCATAGCGGTCGTAGACGTCACGCTTCTCCTCTGCGGGGAGAGGAGGGGAGAGTTAGGCAGCCCCCGCCACTCCAGCAGGGCTAGGCTGGGGAGGGGGAGAATGGGTCCTGCAGCTGGGGGGGGGGGGGGCATCGCCAGCTCTCGTGCCATAGGGGGGAGCACTAAAGCCCCACCTCTCGGAGTCATGGGACAGGGCAGGACTGTCAGCTGCTGTTTTCTCCCTTTCCTGGCTGCAGAGCAAAGCCCCGGACGGCGCCCCCCAGGGCTCAGACACAGGAGCGCAGACGAGAACCCAACACTTGCTTTGAACAGTCTGGGGATTTTCGACCCAGTGTCGTGGCTCTGGAACCTATGGGGCTGGTGCGGGGGGTGGGGGTGGGGTGCCCCACTCCAGGCTCACAGGGTCTCTGAGCAGCGTCGGATCAGAGCGGCTCCAGGCGACGTGAAGGACCTTCGTGCTCTAACCCAGCCCCCCATGATCCATGGGAAGCCTGGAGCGCAGCAGCGAGGGCCAAGCTCCGACAGCGCGCCTGGTCTGTGGGGCATGAATGAATCCAGCGAGGTGCACACAATGCGCAGGGGCTCCGGCAGCTCAGCGTTCCCTAGTGCAGGGACCGGGGGGGAGGGGGTGTGACGTTATGAGTGTAATATAATATTTCGTTGGAAGGTGACAGGGCCAGAAAGAGTTAATTAACTCAGACTGACCTGACCTATGGCCGAACCTAGACTGGTTAGGAAGATCTGTAAATGAACAGAGCTTGGAAATGCAGCCGGCATTGTTAGAGGTAGAAGGGGAGCTGTGTGCTCAGGGCTTGTGATGTAAGCAAACAAGTCTTGTCTATTGCTGTAACTTTAATTCAAAGATCAAAAAAGGAATATCAGTATTTAGGAAGACACTTGAGGGAAATAGTATTATTGTCTCTATGTCTCTTTGAAGGTTGTGGTAACCTGTATCTGAACTGTTTAATGGCTAAATGACCCTGTGCTAATTGCCAGGATGTTTGAGAGAAGGAGAATTAAGCCTATTGTTTTCTCAGGCCGAAAGGCTGCTGGAAATGTATAAGAACCCTGGGACATGATCCTGCTGCATCTCAGATCTGCTTTGGGTTTCAAGAGGGGGAAATCTTAAGCCACAAGGTTTGAGATCCTCAGTCACTGACTGGAGCCACCCCGAATATGGACATTGGACTATAACCTCTGGACTATTTCTAAAAGGACTTTTGGCAACTAGAAGCTCATCTCTGCTATGTATCTGACCCTCAAGAATTGAATTCAAGTCTGTCTGTATATTGATCTTTTAACCAACTCTCTCTCTCTTTTCTTTAATACATTTTAGTTTAGTTAATAAGAATTGGCTAGAGCGTGTATTTTGGGTAAGAGCTAAGTTATAATTGGACCTGGGTGTGTGGCTGATCCTTTGGGGTTGGAAGAACCTTTTATTTTATATGATGAGATCAGATTCTCAGGAATCATCATCATATCTGACAGGTGTGTCTGGACGGAGGCCTGAGGCTGGGTACTTTAAGGGAACTGCGTTGTTTGGACGTCTGAGTAACCAGTGAGGTAATACAGGAGCTGTTTTGGGCTGGTTGGTAAATCTAAGTATTGGAATAACCACCAGCGGTTGGGGTTTGTCTGCCCAGTTCTGTTTGCAGTTCACCCTGATTGAGTGACCTCAGCTGGCTCCCACGGGCAGCACCGACACAAGGGGGCAGAGTGCGCCTGTGCGGGGATCCTGGGCGGAGGGAGGAGCAGGAAGAGCTGCAGTCTCCGTGCACCCCGGCCCTGCACCGGGGCAGAATGCAGCCAGGCTGGAGGCTGCTTGCACAGGGCCGTCTCAGGGCCTGCTCCGCTAAGGGGCAGGGAAACCGTCCGGCCTACGGCCCAGGGGCACTCGCACGGCTGGGAGCGACGGGGACACCGTCCATACAGAGCACAGCAGCTCCCCTCAACACCAACCTGGGGAACT
>NW_020686170.1:0-744 GCF_002925995.2 Terrapene triunguis
TATACCATGTTAATTCTCTTAAGCCCTTTTATTCCAGAGAATTAAAGGTTTCCCAGTTTACAGCCCAGGAAACAGATGACGCTGAGTGGCCTGAAGGTGTCTACAACGAAGGAAAAAGTAACGGTGGCGTGGAAGAGGTGAACCTCTCCGCGACCCTGGGACGTCTGCAGCGGCAGCAGATCAAGGAGCTGTGCACTAGCTTTGCGCCAATGTTCTCAGCCACTCCAGGACGGACCGAACGGACATACCACTCCATTGACACAGGTAATGCTCACCCACTTAGAACCCCACCCTACCGGGAGTCACCTCATGCCCAAACTGCTATAAAAAGGGAGATCCAGGACATGCTACAGATGGGTATAATCCGCCCCTCTAAGAGTGCATGGGCATCTCCAGTGGTTCTAGTTCCCAAACCAGATGGGGAAATACGCTTTTGCATGGACTACCGTAAGCTAAATGCTGTAACTCGTCCTGACAACTATCCAATGCCACGCACAGATGAGCTATTGGAGAAATTGGGACATGCCCAATTCATCTCTACCTTAGACTTAACCAAGGGGTACTGGCAAGTACCACTAAATGAACCCACCAAGGAAAGGTCAGCCTTCGTCACCCAGGCAGGGGTGTATGAATTCAATGTACTCCCTTTCGGGCTGCGAAATGCACCCGCCACCTTCCAAAGACTTGTAGATGGTCTCCTAGTGGGATTGGGAGAATCTGCAGTTGCCTACCTCGATGATGTGG
>NW_020686170.1:844-5572 GCF_002925995.2 Terrapene triunguis
GGGATTGGGAGAATCTGCAGTTGCCTACCTCGATGATGTGACCATTTTTTCTGAGTCATGGGCAGAACACCTGGAGCACCTGGAAAAAGTCTTCGAGCGCATCAGGCAGGCAGGACTAACTGTTAAGGCTAAAAAGTGTCAAATAGGCCAAAACAGAGTGACTTACCTGGGGCACCAGGTGGGTCAAGGAACTATAAATCCCCTACAGGCCAAAGTGGATGCTATCCAAAAGTGGCCAGTTCCAAAGTCAAAGAAACAGGTCCAATCCTTCTTAGGCTTGGCCGGATATTATATGCGATTTGTACCACACTACAGCCAAATCGCCGCCCCGCTGACAGACCTAACCAGAAAGAAACAGCCAAATGCAGTTCAGTGGACTGATGAGTGTCAAAAGGCCTTTAACCAGTTTAAGGCAACACTCATGTCTGACCCTGTGCTAAGGGCCCCAGACTTTGACAAAGCGTTCCTAGTAACCACAGATGCATCCGGGCGGGGTGTGGGAGCAGTTTTAATGCAGGAAGGACCGGATCAAAAATTCCATCCTGTCGTGTTTCTCAGCAAGAAACTGTCTGAGAGGGAAAGCCACTGGTCAATCAGCGAAAAGGAATGCTACGCCATTGTGTACGCGCTGGAAAAGCTACGCCCATATGTTTGGGGACGGCGTTTCCAACTACAAACAGACCATGCTGCGCTACAGTGGCTTCATACCACCAAGGGGAATAACAAAAAACGTCTTCGGTGGAGTTTAGCTCTCCAAGATTTTGATTTTGAAATACAACACATTTCAGGAGCTTCTAACAAAGTGGCTGATGCACTTTCTCCCTGGAAAGTTTCCCAGAATCAACTGGTTAAACATTGTTCTTGGAATGTGGAACATATTGTTAGTTTTTATATAATCAGTAGTATGTCTAAAGGTGCATGTGTCTTATTAACTCTGTTTTCTCCTAGAGCTCCAGGAAGAAATCACAGCCAGTGTGGAACCAGCTGTCCAACACTATCTGTGATTTGGGGGGCGCGTCATAACTATAAAGGGAAGGGTAACAGCCCTCCTGTGTACAATACTATAAAATCCCTCCTGGCCAGAGACTCCAAAATCCTTTTACCTGTAAAGGGTTAAGAAGCTCAGGTAACCTGGCTGACACCTGACCCAAAGGACCAATAAGGGGACAAGATACTTTCAAATCTTGGTGGGGGGAAGGCTTTTGTTTGTGCTCTTTGTTTTGGTGGTTGTTCGCTCTTGGGACTAAGAGGGACCAGACATCAATCCAGGCTCTCCAAATCTTTCTGAACAAGTCTCTCATATTTCAAACTTGTAAGTAAACAGCCAGGCAAGGCGTGTTAGTTTTATCTTTGTTTTCTTAACTTGTAAATGTACCTTTTACTAGGGTGTTTACCTCTGTTTGCTGTAACTTTGAACCTAAGGATAGAGGGGGGTCCTCTGGGCTCTTTAAGTTTGATTACCCTGTAAAGTTATTTCCCATCCTGATTTTACAGAGATAATTTTTACCTTTTTCTTTAATTAAAAGCCTTCTTTTTAAGAACCTGATTAATTTTTCCTTGTTTTTAGATCCAAGGGGGTTGGATCTGTATTCACCAGGGAATTGGTGAAGAGTCTCTCAAGGCTACCCAGGGAAGGGCATTAGCACATTGGGAGTGGTGGCAGCGGAACAGATCTAAGCTGGTAGTTAAGCTTAGAAGTTTTCATGCAGGCCCCCACATCTGTACCCTAAGTTCAGAGTGGGGAAGCAGCCTTGACAGGTTGGATGGGGCAGGGGTCCCGGGGGGGGGCTGCCAGGGAACGGGGGGGGGGTTGGATGGGGCAGGAGTCCCAGGAGGGGCAGATAGGAGGTGGGGGCTGGGCCACGACCCCTCCCCTAACTGGCCCTCCATACAATTTATGAAACCCGATGCGGCCCTCAGGCCAAAAAGTTTGCCCGCCCCTGCTTTAAACTATGGATTATATCAGCATCCCGTTTAGTGATGAAAGTACTGGTGGCCCCGGGCTTCCATCTGGGTCAAAGGCTAGTGCTAAATACCTCATGGACCATGTGGGAATGAAGGTGTTTAGCATCCCTGCAGGCAGCAGGGTCAGGAGAACCTGTTCTTGGGACAGTTACCCAAAACGCTTGTCCTTGGGTTTGTGGATAATGATGCTTTAAGTGAAAATTTCAGTAAAACCCCTTTCACTTTAAACATTACAGTATTAATTTTGTGGCCTTGTATGTTGATGGTGAACAGATACCAGCTAAGCCTCTGCAACCAGACTTCAAAGCCAGAAACTGCATGAGCAAGTACATGAATCTGGTACATGGCTGGTGAACACATCAAAGATCGTTCGCTGTTAATCAACCGGAAGGAATTTGCACAGAGTTACACCATGTTTGCCTTTGACCTGTCTCCTGACCAGGAATGCGCTGATCACTATTCCCTGATTAAAACTGGGAACCTGAAAGGAGAAATATGTTTTGCGAAGGCTTTGACAGTCAACATCAATATGATTGTGTATGAAGTTTTTGACAACGTCATAGAGATAAATCAGAGGAAAACATTCTGTTTGACTATATTTGAATATGGACACCACACAGCTATCACGTGTTTTATCAGTGGCCCCTGAAAGAGAATTTCTTAGGGCTGGTCCACACTAAGCCCCCAGTTAGAACTAAGATACGCAACTTCAGCTATGTGAATAACGTAGCTGAAGTCGAAGTATCTTAGTTCAAACTTAAAAGTACTTACCGTGGGTCCACACGCTGCAGGCAGGCTCCCCCGTTGACTCCGCCTACTCCTCTCGCGGAGCAAGATTACCGGCGTTGACAGCAAGCACTTCCGGGATCGATTTATCGCGTCTAGACAAGACGCGATAAATCGATCCCAGAAGATCGATTGCTTGCCGCCGAACCAGCGGGTAAGTATAGACGTACCCTAAGATGTGTTTTCTTGTGACTGGTTCCCAGAGGACAGGCTGTCTCAAGGAGCCCAGAGCCCTTGGTTTGGTGGTCAACAGACACCCACACACAACCAACCGGGTGAACACTGGTTTGCCTTGTACCTGGTGGATCATGACTGTGGAGAGTTTGTTCTTTTCTAGAAGCATTATGAAATTTTTAAACAAAATGCCACTGCGTGTTTCACTCTAGATAATGATGAGACCCCCTGCTCTGTCACCTGCAGCTATCACTGCATGTTTTTCTTACATCACCATAGCAAGGGTTTATCTTTTGGGCAGATTTTAAATTTGTATTCTAATGACTTAGTGCAAAATGACCTTATAGTGATGAATTTTGTAAAAAATAAAAAAAGTAAAATCTCAGCCATGTTTAGGCTCGCTGAAAACATGTTTCAACAAGCCCAGACGTGTATCTTGCAATGACTTTCATAACCACATTTCTCCATAAAGCACCCCGAGGTAGGGGGTATAAAGACAGTTGATGGTTGGTGGGGGTTTGTTTGTTTTGTTCATTTGATTTTGAAATGGCCATTTCAGAGAAAGTACACAGATATTAAAAATTTTTGAAAAGCAAATATTGTATTTAAAGCAAAACATTGCCATTTTAAAAATTACTTCTTTAAAGCATGAAAAACATTACCCACTGAGCCATTCAGGCCTTTTAGACAATTTTTGCTTTTTAGGAGCCAAACAAGGGGATGGTAGTGTTGTTTATTGATCTTTCCTGGTGTTGGGGTAAAGGCCTTCAGGCGTTCCAAAAGATCTGTGTCGGCCGCTTTGCCCAGGACAGAGGATGGTACATTCAGCTCCACCAAGTCATTCATAAACACATCCCAACCTTTAGGTGTGTGTCTGCTAGGAACGGAGTGTGTCTGGGTGACAGCCCTGACTAAATCGAGCATGTTAGAACTGCTAACCACAGAGCTTTGTACACAAAGCCCCTTTATTGTTCTGTGAAGAGATGTTTTTATCCTGGCCCAGCTTATTTAGCTAAACTAATGCATTTTTCTTGTGATGCCTATTCACATTATCCAACACCTCCTGAGCAACAGAGTCAGAGTTCTTTGGTGTTTCTGGGGGTTTGGCAGTCATGCTCTGTTCCTTTTCTGCTAGAAATAGACTTATTTTTCTTTTATCCACATCACTGTGCCTCGGTTTCATTAGATAGCTTTGAAGCACGGCTACATAAAGTTTAGCCTTTTCATATTCAGCTAAGTCAGTCCTTTGAGGAATTGACCTCATTTCAGCATCCAGTAAGCGAGTAGCAGTTGTTCTGATATTTTCCTCTGCTGGAGGGGGAGCGGGAAGGGGAAGGACCCTGAATTGCTCCAAGTGGTGGTTAGGCACCAGGTACGTTTTTTCTGCATACTCCATTATTGATTAGTCAAAAGCCCTGTTATCAGAGGGATAGTAAAACTTAGCAGAGGTCCGATAAACCTCCTGGACTGCTTCACCAGATGCACCCACAGGGGAGGGATAACTCAGTGGTTTGAGCATTGGCCTGCTAAACCCAGGGTTGTGAGTTCAATCCTTAAGAGGGCCACTTGGGGATCTGGGGCTAAATCAGTACTTGGTCCTGCTAGTGAAGGCTGGGGGCTGGACTCATAGATTCTAGGACTGGAAGGGACCTCGAGAGGTCATCGAGTCCAGTCCCCTGCCCGCATGGCAGGACCAAATACTGTCTAGACCATCCCTGATAGACATTTATCTAACCTACTCTTAAATATCTCCAGAGATGGAGATTCCACAACCTCCCTAGGCAATTTATTCCAGTGTTTAAC
>NW_020686171.1:0-12212 GCF_002925995.2 Terrapene triunguis
GATCCTGCCAAACATGTCCCCACCAGGGTCATCTGCATGCAGCTGTGAAGGGACTCAGCTGGGCAGTTTCCAGCCAGCTTTGGAGGATCCCCAGCTGCCGGGCTGTTGCATGGCCTGTCCTTCCCCACAATCTGTGTGGGGCTGTGGTTGGAAACTGAGACTCCTGAGCTCTGCATTCGGATGAGTGTGTGGGTGACCCTGAGGTTTCCTGCCACCCCACCCTGCATTGACTCTGAACATGCAGGTACAGATCTTGCTCTTGCTTCCCACAGCTTTTCTCCTGCCCCACTGGGCTCAGGCTGGTTAGTACAGCTGGGATCAGGGCCACCTGGGGCTTTGGGATGAGTGGGGGAGTCTTAGGGATGGGGACTCAGTGGGTGGTATCTAGGGGCCTGTGACAGTCTGTATCCCTATGTTCACCCCTCTTATGGGACTGTGATAAATTGTGTACAAAGTATGCCTTGTCTGGTATCATTCAAAAATTCATAAATTACTGATCATTATTGTCCTGGTAAAATATATGTGGCATATGAAGTTATAAGATTCTACTGTATGGTGTTACTACAACATGCTACAAGTCTGGGGAGCAGTCACAAACCAGCTCCACAGAGACAAAAGGCTCACTGATGCCTCAGCCAGGTGTCAACAAAATCAAATGTACCATCAGCTCCTTACTTGGCCATTCTTGGGCAGGAAAGAGGGTATGGGCAAAAAATCTACATCTTGACAATGAAACAGCTTGGGGTTCCTTTCCATACAGACTTTATGTCTCCTAAACGTCAGCTGGAGATAATTCTCAAAGAAGAGAAAGAGCTATAAGAAGGTGGAGCAGATGCCCCCAAATGATCTATCCCTTTCCTTCTACCCATGGCACTCACAACACCGAAAGAACAAAGGAAGCAGCATTGGACTGGGGAAGGGATCCTGATTGAAGGCAATTCACTCTGTAAGATTGCAGGAACATGTGGTGAGAGACTTTTCAAATGATACCTCACAAGGCATATTTTGTATGAAATTTATCACCGTCCTGTAAAGGGTTGAAGATAAAGGCACAGACTATCACAGGGGATCGGGGCGTGTTGTCTCACCCGGCACCGTTAGCAATCAGTGTTAGCCACAGCCCATGTAAGGAAGATCTGGGGTAGGGCAAAAAGGAACAGTGACAGCAGGACCGAGGTGCCCTTGAGAGGAAAGACCTCATGTCCCAGCTCCCCATCCCTGAGCCAGCCAGCCCCCCACCCTTGGGCCAGATCGAAGCCTGCCCCCTGCCCCCCAGAGGGGAATGGCTTCCAGCAACTGAGGCACCAAATATTGGGAACACGAGGGCTAGTTGTGCCAGGCTCCAGATGTTGCACCGCTGGTGCCTTGTAGCCTTCTAAAGCATGATCTTTGCCCATCATTGATGGTGACAGGGGCCTGTCAACTAAACCTCAGGCGATCTATTCTTCCCTTGATCTCCCAGTGCTGTCCTCAGGGGTTCGCACTGGCGAACTATGGGATGGGGGGGGGGATTGTCTTAAGGCTGAGACTGTCAGGGGTGCCTGGGAGATGTGGTCACCCCATCCCCATTCATTTGAAAGCAGGGGTCCAGCGCCTAGGGAGGAGATGGGCCACTGCTCTTGTTGGGGGTTGGGGTAAACCTTGTTCCAGGTGGGGCCTCTGCTCTCATAGATTAATGCAAGGAAGCCATTTTAGCCATCTGGGGAACCAACAGCCATAGCTTCCAACACACAGGCATGTGGGAATGCTGGAGAAGATACCAAAGAACGTGGCTCCATTGACTTCCCAGGGCGCGCCTAGCAAAGGCAGGGGCTGGGGCTTTGCTTGGAGGGACAGCTGTTCTCCACATGCGAGAGAGAAGAGGGGTGAGAAGTGGTGAGATGGCCGAGCAGACAGTAACAGAAGTACTGGCAATGTGGCTATAGGAGCTGGACTGTGATGGCTGATACACCAGGGATTGAACTGGGGGGCCTGCCAGAACTAAAAGCATGAACTGCTCTACAGCCCCAAGCCAAGAACAGGTCCCGGTGGGATCCCCTAGAAACCCCCTTTCATTCCCCATTCAACATTGCATTTTGCACGCAGTTGGTGAACCAGTTTTTAATCCATTTCACCTGGATTAAAACAGGTTGATGTTACAGTGTCTCAATGAGAAAGTCATGTGGCACTTCGGCAAATGTCTTCCAGGAGTCCAAATCTATCTCTTCCCTCATCATGGTCGCCTCTATCAACCAGCCTTGTAATGTTGTCAAAGAACGACATCGTCTTCATTTAGCAAGGCCTGTTTTCCATGGAACCATATTGATTTGTATCAATTATATGGCTCTCTCTTAGCATCTCTACTGATGGAGTCCCATCTCTGCAATTCCACTACTTTGCTTGGGATGCTGCTCATGGACTTAGCATGTCTGACAGATGGGGGATAGGATCCACACATCCCCATGCAGACCCACCATAGCCTATCTAGAGCCATTCCCGAACTATTAGAGGTCCCTGCTTGAGCAAAGCAGATGCACAAATATGTTGCTGAATCCATTTAGGTCAATTCAGGATTCATCTTGATCAAACAATTACAGTCTAGATTGATCCACACCCATGTCCATCCATTCTAGATCCATCTAGAAGAACACCATTAGTTTCTAGACCCATTGCCGCATCCTGCCAGTGCTGGACCCACCTGCTATCTGGATCCTGCATGTAGCTATAGTACGGGTCACCAAATGGACTCCAAGGCCATTGAGGGGTTGGCTGGGGAATTCAGGACTGGACCCTGCGGAAGGTGGGATGGATGATGCTAGACCACTGATCCTCCCTTCTCTGTGTATGTGAATCCCCCCAGGGGGACGGCACCTCCACTGACAGGGAGTGAGTGAGGCTGGGGCTCTCAAAGCAGCCTGAGCAGTTGGGTGGCCCAGTTCCCACATGCTCCTGTGGGACCCCTCTGCCAATCCATGCCTCAGACAGGCTGGCCACAGGGCTAAGGCACAGGACTGGGACCCAAGAAATCTGGGACCAGTTCCTAGCTCAGTCCAGGCTCCCTGTGGATTTCATGGGCCAGTCCCCGGGGCTGGGATTTTCATGGAGTGCTGATGGGAACTGAGCACCCAATCCCCTTAAACAGGTTTAGGAACAATCTCCCTGTGCTTCAGTTTCCCCATCTGTGCAATAAGAAGAATGTTTCTGCCTGTGTCTCTTTGAGCTGGACACTCTTTGGGGGCAGGGATTGTGGGTCTGAGCAGCACCCAGCACAATGGAGAGCCCTGATCTCGGTCTACGTGCCACCCCATTGAAAATAACAGTGATGTGTTAAGGTGCAAACTTTGACCAGGGAGCCAGGGGACCTGGGGCCATGGTGGAAGCAGGAGTCGCTGGGTGGGTTCTGACTCTGGGGTACCCAGGGGGTCAGGCTGGGAGGTCACCATGGTCCCTCCAGGACTTGAAATCTGTGGGTCTGGGTATCTCATTGCAGAGAAGCCCAGGGGTGTTTTTTACACTTGTAGTAGGAAGGGGGCAGGGTTAACCACATCCGCAGCCAGGCTGGGTGGGTACCAGAGCAGGGAGGAAACCCCCCACCCTGATATGGGCACAGCTGTGGCTGGAGGCTTCCTCAGTGGGCGTCTCTGCTCCTGGCCCATCTGGGGTGGACGTTTCTGGGCAGGAGTGTACGTGCCTCTGTGGTTCCCAGGCCAGGGCCTCCCAGCCCCCTGCCTGGTCCATATAACCCCCAGGGCTAAGGCAGAGGCTCCGTGCCTGTCCGTGGATGGCTCTGACAATGCAGCTCTTCATGCTGGTCCTGCTTCCCGTGGCCTCTCTCCTGCCCCCTGGGACTCAGGCTGGTGAGTGTGGAGAAGGAAGTGGAGCCTGTGGGGAGTGGGGCCCTCACCTGGCAACAGGAGCTGTGGGCATCAGTGAGGGTCTCCCCCGGATCCTGCTTGGGCCAAGGGGGCTATAGGAAACCTGAAGCCTCTCCTGAGTGTGGCTGGGGCCCCTCAGGCTCTTTTGGGATCCCACTGTCAAGCCAAGCCCCAGACAGGGAGGTTGGTCACAGGCCTAAGGCACAGGGCTGGGACCCAAGAAATCTGGGACCATTTCCCAGATCTTCCCAGGCTTCCTGTGCGGATATTGGGCCAGTCCCTGGAACTGGGATTTTCATGGGATGCTGATGGGAACTGGGCACCCAAAGCACTTAGGAACAGTCTCCCTGGGCCTCAGTTTCCCCATCTGTACAATAAGAAGAATGTTTCTTCCTGTGTCTGTTTGAACTGGACACTCTTTGGGGCAGAGATTGTGGGTCAGTGCAAGGCCTGGCACAATGGGGTCCCTGATCTTGGTCGGGGTCTGTGCTACACCTGGCACATCTCGGTCTAGGTGCCACCCTAATGCAAATACAGTAGAACCTCAGACTTACGATCACCTCGGGAGTGGAGGTTGTTCCTAACTCTGAACAAAACATTCTGGTTCTTTCAAAAGTTTACAACTGAACATGGGCTTAATACAGCTTTGAAACTTTACTATGCAGAGGAAAAATGCTGCTTTTACCCATCTTAATTGAAATGAAACAAGCACAGAGACAGTTTCCTTATCTTGCCAAATCTTTTTTTTAAAACGTTCCCTTTATTTTTGTAGTAGTTTACGTTTAACACAGCACTGTGCTGTACTTGCTTCTTCTTCCTTTTTTTGTCTTTGCTGCTGCCTGATTGCACACATCCAGTTCCAAATGCGGTGTGTGGGTGACAGATCAGTTCCGAACTCTGGTGTTGGTAACTTTGAGGCTCTACTGTAACAGCAATTTGTTGAAAGTGGCATTTTCCAACTCATCCAACCACTTGGGTGGAGACTTGTTTGGAGCGGATCACAAAAGGTTTTTCATTTTTCCACGGGAAAAAACTCAAAACTCTTTCTTTTACAGCGAGCAAAACCTGAAACCTTCCACCTAAAAATTACCAAAACCCAGGGGGAAAGAATCAGATTCACAAGAAAAAATCAGACATGTTCAAGAAGAGAAAAGGCTTTCTGAGAAAAAAATACCCTTAGTAAAAACCACAGTTTTCCACTGGAGTTGGTCAGTCTTGGTTGGTCACTGTGGGTTAATGGAGAAGGAGAAGCATCCACAAGGGACTTGTCTGTGCCCTTCTAGGGGCTGCCTGGCCTAATCTGGGATGACGTTGCCCCCCCAAAGCTGTTAACTCCAGGTAGCGCAATTACGGCCCCCCTCCTGGTGCATTTGGTACCGATTATCCACCCAGGCAGGTCAGAGCTTTTGATTTACCCTCCGGCTCCATGGGGTGTCCAGCTTGGGGGAGCGCTGAGGATGGGGCAGGGTTCCAGGCATAGGGATCCCCAAGGAGAGCATCAGAGGGGATGGGATGAGGTTGTAGAGACTCCCCTTTGGGATGGGGAGCTCAGTCCCAGCCCGGCCCAGGGAGATGATGGGGCTCTTTCTATGAATCTGGTCTCTCCCCAGGTGAGATCATTGGGGGTTGGGAAGCCAAGCTCCACTCCAGACCCTACATGGCCTATCTGGAAATACAACGCAAAGGGGACACCTATATCTGTGGAGGGTTCCTGGTGGCAAAGAACTTCGTGCTGACGGCTGCTCACTGCAAGGGAGAGTAAGCGCCTCTGTGCTGGGGATGTTGGGGCAGGTCGGGCTTTAGCTGGTGATGGGGGAGCTGGGAGCTCTGGTGCTGTCATAGGTTGCAGGGAAGGAGCAGTTACTAGGACAGGCTGGGAGAACAGAGCCCAGGGGTGTGATCTGCTCAGGGGGCATCGGCGTGTCTGTAGGGGCCTCTGCAAACCATGGTCCAGATCCAACACTGGGTCTGTCCCATTGCCCAGATCAAGGAAGGGAGGGGCTCACAGCCCCAGGACATCTCTGCAGGGCTCTGGGCTGGGGGGACCTAGGCATAGACTCCTGTGTGGATCATGCCGGGGAAGGGTCACTGGGCTTGATGGGAGCTGAGACCCAGGGGACGGGAGAACAACGAGGAGTGAAGCAGCTCATGGGAACAGCACAAGGGGCTGGTGGAGACAGAGGCTGGGACCCCCACACCACTGGGCAGGTTTTTATGCTGCAACCAGCAACCCCTAGAGGGGAAGGGCCCCTTGTGCCATTCCGCCCCCCACCACCCAGCCAGCCAATCCCCTGTCCTGGAACCGGATCGGAGCTGGCAAGCTGTACAGAAGCAGAGACTGAGATCTCGGCCGGAGACCCCAGGCTGCCTTGTCTCCTCCATGTCACTGATCATGAGTCAGACCCTCATGTGCGCATCCCCCTCCTCACGTACGCTCCTGCCCTAACGCCCCACATATTGCTCCTTGGTTTTACAGCAAGATCACTGTCAAGCTGGGAGCCCATAACATTAGAGAACGCGAAGAGAGCCAACAAGTGATCCTTGTGGGTCACCAATACCTGCACCTGGATTATGGCAAGGAGCCCCGCAATAATGACATCATGTTGCTGAAGGTACTGCCCCCATCCCATTACCTCTCCCCTGTGACCTCAGACTGCTTCAGGTACCACCCCCATCCCATCACCCCGCCTCCAGTGACCCCATGGTCATGGGTTTTTGTTGGGGACGGGGGGGTGTCCTTGAGTGCGACCCTCATGTTGATCTTCATCGGTCTTGTCTCTCAGCTGGCAAAGAGAGCGAAGCTGAATAGATGGGTGAAAACCATCAACCTGCCCCACACCAAGAAGAAAGTAAAGCCAGGGAGGAAATGCAGCGTCGCTGGTTGGGGCAGAACTGTAGCATGGAATAATTTAACCATGGCCACCACACTCCAGGAGGTGGATGTGGAGGTGCTGGAGGATGACGAGTGTATGTATCGTCACTATAACGCCTCCACAATGATGTGTGCGGGGGACCCAGAGAAGGGCAAAGACTCAGCAAAGGTAAATCTGTTCCTGGCTCCAAACTCCCTTGATAAGTCGTTATTATTAATGAGGCTGTTGGTGTTGCAGTCGGGCCTACGAGGGGCTATTGGGGATCAGGCCCCGCTGCGCTAGGTGCTCTAGAAGTGAATGGGAAACTAACTGGTCTTCTCTCGGAGGGAGGCAGAGACCAGCTGGATAGGGGAAAGGGTGGGGCGATGAGACCAGCTGGGCCGTGGGGGGGGGCAAGTAGAGACTGGGGGGACATCAGGGTGGACACTGAGACCAGCTGCATGGGGGGGGGGGGGGGTGTCACTGAGCTGTGCATCAGTGGGAAATGACTCTCTGAACTGTTCTCCATCTGTGGCTTGTTTCATTTCACAGGGCGACTCTGGGGGCCCCCTGGTGTGTGGGAAAACAGCCCACGGCATCGTCTCCTGGGGGCCCTACAGACCTCCCGGGGTGTACACAAGACTCTCCACCTTCATCCCCTGGATACAGGAGACAATGAGGAGACTGCAGCCCTGAGCCACGCCAGGAATCGCTGCACAGGCTGGAGCTGCGCCGCTTCTGTCCTTTGGAGAGGCCCAGATGTAGGGGCTGCTTCGCAGAGGGGCTGAGCCCACCCAGGCTGAGCCCCCACCCCAACCCCAGCCATCGCGCAATTCAGGCTGTGCCCAACCCATGAGCATCAAGGCAGGGAGTCCAGAGGAGTTAGGAGTCAGGTTCAAGGCCAGCGTCCGTCGGCTCCCTTGGAAATCCTGCCTCCTTGCTAGGGAAACAGCTGCTTTATTTCCCCCGGGGTGACGGACATGAGCCAAATCTTGGGGAAGACCCGACAGTTTGTAGCTCTCCCCTCCTGTCAGCCTCTTGAGTGACTGTTTGTTGTTATCTGACCTGCAAAGTCGTGTTAAAACTGCAGTTTGCCCTGTCCTCACTGGGCCTTTCCCACGAGTTAATTCCCCCCCGGGGGGGGGGAGGGGGGAGGAGGAGGCACCACCCATTCCAAACACACCTGTCCCCATGGTCGTCAAGGTCAGTGGGAAGGGAACTCAGCGAAGGCTACTGACCGCCTCCTTCCCACCTCCCCTGCCCTGCCCTGCTGCTCGGCCTGCAGCATTTCGCTCGCTGCTTCGTAGCCAGCAATGAATAAAAATGAAGTTACAAACAAAAGTGATTCAGTGACTGAGCAACGGACTCGAGCCATGAAATCCAGAGCAGCTGCTGCATCTGCCAGGGCCAGAATGGAATTAGCCCCTACGGGGGAAGCCTGGGCTTGTGTTAATGCAGGAGGCTGGGAACCAGGACATCTGAATTCAGTGATTTCATGCAGAATGAGGATCTGGTGGGTGCCAGTGGGGAATTAAACCCCTCAGGGCTGGAGAGGTCCCCACTGGCTGGGACAGAGGTGCAGAGGGAACTACAAGGAGAAAAGAAGCCTGAGCAATCAACTATCCATACTCCAGAGATTCAACTTCCAGGACAAAAGTGGGAGAGGTTTGAAACAGTTCTAGCCACAAAAAATCGATCTATGTGTTCCCATCCCCTTCCATCCATCCCCATCCATCGATCTATCCCATCTATCCCCATCTATCGATCTATCCTATTCCCATCCATCTATCCTCATCTATTCACTCCCATCCATCTTTCTATCCCCATCCATTAATCTATCCATCCCCATCTATCTATCTATCTAGCTATCTCTCTATTCTATCCAATCTAGCTATCTGTCTGTCTATCTATCCATCCATCCATCCATCCACCCACATACATATCTGTCTGTCTGTCTCTCTCCACACCCCCATTTACCTATCCCAATTCACACACGCCTCTCTCTATTGATATCTCTATAGTTCCCCTCCCCCCACCGTGTAATGTAAGAACCAGGTTTAACCTCTTTCATCTCTAAGGGGTGTGGGGACTGGATGGCTCAGGGGGTGAGGAATGGGATACGGGGCCTTTCCCCTCTAGGGGGTGCCAGCTCTCATCCAGCTCCAGACAGGGGGACTGGCTGGCTATGGGGGGTTGAGAATCAGACACATTATTCCTCCCTCCCATCAAGAGGTCTGTGGGAAATGATGCTATCACAGATGGGGTGGGGCAGGGAGGGAGGCTGATCTCTCTGACCCTCATCCCTCCCCCCGGCTCACATCTACACTCAGGGCAGGGAACAGTTGAGAAGGATTCATGGCTTCATAGATTCCCAGGTGAGAAGGGACCATTGTGATCATCTAGTCTGAGCTCCTGTAGAGCACAGGCCACAGACCTGCCTCACAATAATCGTAGAGCAGAGCTGTTCGACAAACATCCAGCAGCAGCCGGTATGGCTGTCCCTGGGGACTGGGGTCAGCCACACTGGCTGCTGCAGAAGTCATGGAGTTGGCGGAAAGTCATGGAATCTGTGACTTCCATGACCTCCGGGACAGAAATGGAGACCTAACAATAACCCCCAGATCCTTTTTAGCAGTACTACCACCTAGAGAGTTATTCCCCAGTTTGTAGCTGTGCATTTGATTTTTCCTTCCTAAGTGAAGTACTTTGCACTTGTCTTCACTGAATTTCATCTTGGTGATTCCAGACCAATTCTTTAATTTGTCAATTTCATTTTGAAATCAAATGCTGTCCTCCAAAAGGTTTGCAGACCCACCCAGCTTCGTATCATCTGCAAATTTGATAAGTATATTCTCCGCTCCTTTATCCGAGTCATTATTGAAAAGATTGCACAGTACCAGACCCAGGACTGACCCCTGTGGGATCCCACTAGAAACACCCTCCCACTACAGTACACCATTGAGAACTACTCGTTGAGTACGGTCTTTCAACCTGTTCTCCCCCAACCTGATAGTAATTTCATCTAGAGCACATTTCCCTACTTTGATTATGTAACCCTTCTGCCAGTTGGAGTTGGTAGTAACAAGGGCTCTGTTCAATATCTAGGAGTTCCTTATCAAAAATAAAACACAATATTGGCTCGAGCCCCCACCCAGGTACCTACGAGAATTACACACCACCCCCTGGGCGGCTCTCAGAGGCAATACTTCCCCACTCGGAAGCACAGAGTCTGAGTGTAGAAAAGAAACTTTTAATAAAAGCGTGGAAGTGACCCGGCACTAACTTGGGGAAATGCCACAAGCAGGATTCATAAACATAAAACAATGAGCAAAAGCCCCACCCCAGAGTATGTTGGGCAGTGTCCTTTCACCTCAGGTTCTTAAGTCCAGAAACCAAAAGTCCCTTTAACGTGCCCCTCATGATTTCACTGCATCCCACTCAAAGTTGTTCTCCTTGGTCAGTGCAGACCCAGAGTTCAGAGGTGCATCTGCAAAGGTCACCTCCCACCTTGGCGGGAGGGGGGCAAGACATTGCATTTTGCGCTCAGTTGGCAAAGCAGTTTTTAACCTATTTCACATGGGCCATGCAACCTGGACTGTGGGACCGCTGAGCCCTTTGTCCCACCAACCTGGGCTGCCTCTCACACTGTGATGCTGATGTCAAGCCTCTGGCAGGCACTGCACTGCACAGCACTGCACAGCCATCCACAGGCATGAACAAACCCAACTGAGTTACATGAATGCTTTTACCAGCCACTCATGAACCATAAATAGAGAGGCTCCAGCCAATTCCTCCAGCTCCCCAGCCCTGGATCCTCTTGCACTGGTCAGAAACCTGGCCAATGTAAGTTCATTACCCAGTTTGCCACTTTTTCAAATGAAAGTGGACAAGCACCAGACTTTGTAACCATAGCAGATTTCCCAAGCACTTTAGACATACTCACTGCTGAGGATAAAACATTAAAATAAGTTTATTAACTACAGAAAGATGGATTTTAAGTGATTATAAGTACCAAGTGCAGAGATCAAAGTTGGTTCCTTAAGAAATAAAAATAAATTTACAGTCTGAGTTCTACAAACTAAACAGGATTTGAATCAAGGAGAGTCTCACCCTGACAGATGGTACAAACAGGTCACACATCCTCAATACTCAGACTGGGACTCTTTTCCAGCCTAGGACCACCCATCCCCAGTTCAAAGCCTTTGTTTTCCAGACTTTCTTAAGGTGTTCAGATTGGGGCCTAGAGGCCAAGTCATGATGTCACTTCCCCTCTTTTATCCTTTATTTCCAGCTTGCTGGAAAGATCTTTGCTGTGATGTGGGTTAGTCGGCCCCCATGGTGTACTTGCCTTCTCCTAGAAGCCTCTGGGATAGTGGATTGTGTGTTGATGAGCCATTAATACCATCTGGCTATTGATGGCTACTCCTTTGTTAAAACAACAAGGAGTCCTTGTGGCACCTTAGAGACTATCAAATTTATTTGGGCATAAGCCTTTGTGGGCTAAAACCCACTTCATCAGATGCATGGAGTGAAAAATACAGTAAGCAAAATATATATTATAGCACACGAAAAGATTTGAGTTGCCTTACCAAGTGCGCGGTCAGTGCTAATGAGGCCAACTCAGTTAAGGTGGAAGTGGCCTATTCTTAACAGTTAACAAGAAGGAGTGAATACCGAGGGAGGGAAAATTACTTTTGTAGTGCTAATGAGGCCAATGCAATCAAGGTAGACGTCGCCCATTTCCAACAGTTGACAGGAAGGTGTGAGTATCAGCAGAGGGAAAATGACTTTTTGTAGTGACCCAGCCACTCCCAGTCTTTATTCAGGCCTAATTTGATGGTGTCCAGTTTGCAAATTAATTCCAGTTCTGCAGTTTCTCATTGGAGTCTGTTTTTGAATTTTTTTTTTTAAGAATTACCACTCTTTTGTTGTAACTGAAAAGGCTGGTTGTGGGTGCTCCCAAGCTCACAAGGTATTTCAGTAACACATACAGCAACACTTCATAACTTCACATATAATGCTAGCACATATGTGACAAAGTGGATTTTTCCTCCTTATTATGTTGTACGTGAGCCTACATGAGTCTTACTGTTTCACATGAACACTGTGAGTGCCTCAGTTTCCCTGTGTATTGCACCAATGCCTAGGTGGTGGGAATAAGGGTCTGTGATTTTGCTGAGACATTCGGGGGCAGGTGAGGTGGCTCCACCTCCCTGCACCTAAGCAATGGACGGTGCCCTTTGTAACCTGAGACCCAGGAGGGGGATGTGACCAAGTGACACTTTGCCTGGGAAGTGAGGCAAAGACCAGGAGAAGAGGCAATGGGTGTGTTGGCGGTCGGGTTGCTGGAAGCTGGGCAGTCTCTTGTTTCAGACTCGGCGGAGGGAGTCCAGGGTATCCGGCCTGGGATCCCCCCAAGATAGCATGGCAGAGTTGAGGCCAGAACAGACCAGATCATTCAGTCTGAAAATCTGTAGATCATAGGCCACCAATCCTACCCAGCATC
>NW_020686172.1:0-3257 GCF_002925995.2 Terrapene triunguis
GAAAAGACCTAGGTTTACAATTTATGATTAAAACTCTACTATCTACATAGACATCAAATATACATAGACATCAAATGTAAAAACTTAAATATCTTAGAAACAGTAGCCAATCAGTTGTTTTGTCATATTTGAATTCAGCACATCAAAATACATAATAAATAGCACATTTTATCTCTGAAGCAGATGACTTCTCAAAAATTGTAGATCAGTGTAATCAGTGTAAGTAAGTTTACAATTATATAAACCCAGTTTGGACTGGGTTTGTTAGCTACATAAATTGCTCTGTAGGAACAGCTGAAGGAGTTGGCTCCGCTAGTAGTAATTATATTTGTTGAGTCTTTTAACAGTAGTAGATACATAAGAGATATAAATGCTATTAATCATACTTCAATGTGACGGGCAAGGCCCCTGCCTCTGCCTCCCAATATTTTCTATTTGTCATGGTTTACATGAATTAGAAAAACAACAACAATATTAACTTCTGAAAATACATTCTCATGGGAACACTATATTTGAAGTCTAAGGCCTGGTCTACACTAGGCTTTTATGTCGAATTTAGCGCCGTTATATCGAATTAACCCTGCACCCGTCCACACCACGAAGCTATTTAGTTCGACATAGAGCTCTCTTTAAATCGATTTCTGTAATCCTCCCCAACGAGAGGAGTAGCGCTAAATTCGACATGGCCATGTCGAATTAGGCTAGGTGTGGATGGAATTCGACGCTAATAGCTCCGGGAGCTATCCCACAGTGCACCACTCTGTTGACGCTCTGGACAGCAGTCCGAGCTCGGATGCTCTGACCAGCCACACCCCGGGAAAATTTGAATTCCTTTTCCTGTCTGGGCAGTTTGAATCGCAGTTTCTGTTTTGACACCTTGGCGAGCTCAGCAGCAGTGGCAACGATGCAGAGCTCTCCAGCAGAGATGGCCGTGCAATCTAATAGAAAGAGGGCCCCAGCATGGACGGATCGGGAAGTCTTGGATCTCATCGCTGTGTGGGGAGATGAGTCCGTGCTTTCCGAGCTGCGCTCCAAAAGACGGAATGCAAAGACCTATGAGAAGATCTCTAAAGCCATGGCAGAGAGAGGATACAGCCGGGATGCAACGCAGTGCCGTGTGAAAATCAAGGAGCTGAGACAAGGCTACCAGAAGACCAAAGAGGCAAACGGACACTCCGGATCCCAGCCCCACACATCCCGTTTCTACGAGGCACTGCATTCCATCCTAGGTGCGGCCGCCACCACTACCCCACCCCTGACCGTGGACTCTGAGGATGGGATATTGTCCGCGGCCGGTTCCTCAGCGGACGGGGAAGAGGAGGAAGGAGATGAGGAGGACGAGGCAGTAGACAGCGCTTACAACGCTCATTTGCCCGACAGCCAGGAGCTCTTCATCACCCTCACAGAGATCCCCTACCAACCCTCCCCAGCCGTTATCCCAGACACAGATTCAGGGGAAGGATCAAGCAGTAAGTGTTTTAAATATCTAAACATTTATTTATAACATAACTGGCATATTTAAAATATTAACAATAGCTAAAGTGCTTTAAAACATGTAAACATTTATTTACAACAAAACAGGAAGATTTAAAATATTAACAGTGGGTAAAGTGCTTCAAAAAATGTAAACAGGAAAGTCCAACAAAACGGGAATCTGTGCAAAGTGTATCATGATTAGTCTGTCTTTGGGCGCTTCAATATATAGTCTATTTTCAAAAAATTTCACAATGTCCGCTTCATGATTATACTGCCCAAAACGCTGCACTCTTTTGTCCCTCCAAGGGCACCTAACCCCAAAACTGGTCAATGTATCCGGGGATAGAGGCGACATCCTCCGGGGAGAACTCCTCATAGGCCTCCTGCAGGTGTTTTTCAAGCCTCATGAGCAGGTTCCTGGGCAGGGAGAGCTTATTAGGCCCCCCGTGGTATGAGACGTTTCCCTGCCACAACGCCAGCAGGTACTCGGGGATCATGGCCTTGCAGAGCATTGCAGCAAATGGCCCCGGTTTCTGCAGGCTGTCACGAAGCATCCGCTCCTTCTGGCTCTCCGAGACCTTCAGGAGGGTGATGTCTGGCATGACTCCCTGCTGTGAATTAGGTAGGGGAAAGTTAGTATTGGGACTGCTTGCCCGTCCCTTTACAGAACTGCAACCGCCGGTTTACAGCCACGCGGTTTACAGCCGCGAGGGGGTGGGACAGGGCCAGAGTTCATGCTTGCAGGATTGCTGCCAGCAGAGACTCGCATTGCTTTCTATGCGAAAGGAGGCCAGTGCCACTCTTAAAGTTTTAAGCAGCCACAAGTCTACGGCTTACCATGTTTGCCATCTAGACAAAGTCCGGTGTCCTGCCCTGCTCCTCAGCTCGCCACAGCAAGACCGCAGGCACTGTAGGCGAGGGCCGAAAATTCGACCTTGTCCTCAGTGCGCGTGTGATAGGTGCTCTGCATGGTCTTGTTGAAAGACTATGTTCTCTGTTCACAGATACATTGATCTGTCTCAGGAATTCACTCCCTTTTTCCAATTCCCACAGCCACATCTGCCCAGAGGCTAGCGCACATTAGGAGGAGGAAGAAGAGGACACGGGAAGACATGTTTGCTGAACTAATGGGATGCTCCCGAGCACAGGCAGCCCAGCAGACACAGTGGAGGGAGAACTTGTCCCAAATGCACCGGGCAAACATTGAACGGGAGGAGAGGTGGCGACAGGAGGACTGGCAGGCTACTCAAACGCTGCTTGGACTAATGAGGGAGCAAACGGACACGCTCCGCCGCCTTGTGGATGTTCTGCAGGACCGGAGGCAGGAGGAGAGAGCCCCGCTGCAGTCTCTCTCTAACTGCCCTGCCCCGCTACCAAGTCCCATACCCCCCTCACCCAAAGTCCAAACACGGAGGGGCGGAAGGGGCCGTGAAAAATTTCACTCCACCCCTGCGGACTGCTCTACCACTAGAAGGCTCTCATTCCCCAAAATTTGAAAAGTCCTTTCCTACCCGCCTCACACAAGACCCCGTCCAAGTTTCACCTCCCCGTTCCATGTGCGGTTGTTAATAAAAAATACGTTTCTGTTCATTACTGTTTCCATCCTCTTCCTTTGGAGGAGAGTCTGTCTGAAGGGGGGGGGAAGGGGCTTGGTAATTGGACAGGACAGTCACCTTTAGCAGGGGGCAGGTCCAGCAGCAGGGCACATATACAGTGCAGTGACTAGTTACCCTGGTCAGTCTGGGAGGTGGTTTTCATGTTCTGTGTGGTGGTGGGGGGGG
>NW_020686173.1:0-4333 GCF_002925995.2 Terrapene triunguis
CCCCCCCCCGCCCTGAGGTGCTTCGTCCCGTCAGTGCCGCCTCGCCCCCGCGCACGGCTCCCCAGCCAGCGTCTGCAGTGACCCCCCGGCCCTGCCCCACACTGCGCAGGGTCTGGCCCGTGCGCTCTCTGGGTGCGAGGGAGGGGCTGGTCAACTTCAGCTCAACCCCTTCAGCCTCCCCAAATCCCCCCCACCTGTGGTTTGGGCAGGAGAGGAGATCGCCTTTGGCTCCCTGTCCCAAAGTGCTGGGGGGGGGGGGTCACCATTAACCAGTGGCCCTGCCTACCCCAGACATGGCCGCATCTCAGTACGGGGCTAAGGATCCTGTATAAACAGTTGCTCCCCCCCAGACATGGCCGCATTTCAGCGCTGGGCTAAGGATCACTGTATAAACAGCTTCCCCACCACACCCCCCAAGTCGTGGCTGCATCTCAGAGCTGGGTAAAGAAACAGCTGGTGTGAGAGCCTGGCTCCCATGACAGTCCTCGCTGGGGGGCTGAGTGGGAACTAGGGCAGCCCAGCCCCACAACTGGGAAAAGGATCAAACTCTCTGAGCTTTGCCCCTTCTCCATTAGCACACACGGCTCCACCCTCCCGCCCCCTGCAGGGCACACCTGTCTGTCCGCACCGCAGCACAGGGGATGCTGTCCACTGCTGGCCTGTCCATTGCTGGCTGCTGGGAGCAGGGCTCTGGGGCCAGGGCCGCCATTGGGTTGTTGCTGATCCCTCCGTGTGTGTTGCGGGGGCGGGGAGCAGCTGTTTCCACCAGCAGGAAAGCTTGTGATGGTTTGTACTTGCGGGGTCTTCGGCTGCCACTTTCCTGAGTTTGCCTCCAGGGGCTGCTCTCTGAAGATGAGAGGCTGGCTGTTCCCACCTCAGGCCAGTTTCTGGACGCTGCCGGAGGAAGGGTGCTTGTGGCATTTGAGAGCGGAAAGTTGGCTGGCAGCACAGGCCTCGCAGAGCTGTGTGTCTGTGGCCCAGCCACTCTTCCAGAGGAGAGAAATTCAGAGATGCAGATAATGAAGAATCACTGCCCCACGGAGTCGCTCACTGTATAATGGAGCCAGCGATGCTCTCGGATTCCCTCCATTTATCCCCTTCCGGCCAGCGAGCGCATCCCATTCTACCAGCCCACCCTCCCTCTCTCCCGCCAGGTACAGAATCAAGACACTCCAGCTGCAGGGGAGCTTCCAGGCCTGGATCAATCCATACAGAAGGGGAAGCCGGAGGACAGAAGCTGCCATGAACCTGCTGGAAAGCGAATGCAGTGGCACGTGCAGGAAGAGCTGGCATCTGCCGGCTCCTTCGCCCTGGCGCTGGCTTTCTCCTCTCTCCGCCGTGCTGTCAGGCCCATGGATCTCTCCGATGGGTTCCCTGGGCAGATCTACAGCAGGAGACATACCAGGTACGTCCGTCACTGCAGCGCTGGGCCCCTTAGAAATAAATCGGCAGTGATGTCCTCAGCGGCAGCACGTGCGGAAAGAGGAACCACGCTGGGGCTCCTAAATGCTGGCAGATGAACCGACGCCACAGCTGCAGGAGCGAGTGACAAGGAGACTTTTGATTGTAACTGGTTCGGGGAGATGCCATCTCTTTAACTCGGGGTCCAGATGAGCGCCAGGAGGGGTTTCAGCCTCACAAACCTGCTGCAGAGAAAAGCGCCTTCAGCAGCCGCCCTGGGCCATGCCCGTTCTCATCCCGAAGCAGCTCAGCTCGGGGGCCTCTGCCTCGTGTGGAAAGCCGGTGCTGGGAATGCCAGGCTGGGTCAGGATTTCTCACTCCTGGAGCCCGCAGGTTGCATGCGCAGCCTGGAGCGGGGGATTCACTCAGGGTAACCCCTGCAGGCAGTTATGCAGCACTGCAGCACTGATGGGATTTTAGGACTTGCTGTGGGGAGGGGAAGTGCTGGCAAGCGATGGGGGTCCTCAGAGCTCTGCGAGGCTCATAGAAAACACAGGAGCTGGGAGGCCTGACAATAGCGATAAACAGGCAGTGCAATTCCTGTCGGGTGTGAAAGGAGCCCTGCAGCCCCAAGCGTAGTACCCCTGGTAGCCCCAGAGGAAGGGACGCTGGGCCTGGGCCCTCACTAGCTGGAAAGCTGCTGCAGACACACAGGGGTCTCTGGGAGAGGAGCAGCAGCAGGGACGGTCCTACCCTCCTGACCAGTTTCTCAGAGTCACTCAGATTGTGTTTGGTGATGCCAATGCAGTCCAATGGCCGGGCCAGCACTGCTCCGTCTGCTGTGGAAATCACTGACCTCCCCGGACTGCGGTGGCGACTGCAACAAAACGTCGCCACTTCAGCCTGTTAAAAGGCAAAGCATTTTTTAGAGCTGGGGCTGCAGCTCAGGGAAACTAGCAGCGCGCGGAGCAGACGGCCAGGCGAGCATAAGGGGCTTGGGGCAGAGGCATTTACAGGCTCCTAGATCATACCGAATCAAGCACCAGGCCAAGACAGGAAATACTGGGGTTTGAGGGAAGAGGGTCCCTTAAGTCCCTTGCCCTCTTGAAACCCTTCACCTCAGGTCCTCATCGCAAACTGGTCCCTGGAGGTGGGCAGCCCCAGTCCCCTGGTGTCCCTGCGTCCCAAGGGCTGCAAATCTCTCTCATTCTCGCAGTGGCTGTAAATCCAGGGGCACGTCCTGCCTCTTGCCTTGCAGAGGGCAGGCCGGGTTAAAGACGCCTCGTTTATTTTAAGCTCGCCCAGCTGATGTTACTGTTGTAATAAGCTCACGGTGAGCAGGCGGCAATGCAAAACCTGGGTCTCCCTGATCCCCGCTGCAGCTGTGACTAGCGACAGAGCACCAAGAAACCTCCAACCCCCAGCAGCAGGTGCTGGGGATGAGTCTCAACCTGCTGAGAGCTCGCTCCGGCCAGCCAGGAGGAGACCGCTGAGCGTCGCGCCCGCCCTCCTGCGTCACATAGGCCAGGAGTGCCCTGCATGGATCCCTGTTGGAGTGGAGCCGGGCCTGTCGAAAGCATCCATGCAAAGTGTAAAATCGCTCCATTGGCTCCATTCTGCCCCCCGAGGAGCCAGCTCCCCTGGCCCTGCCGCTGTGGCCCCCGAGCCCTGCCCTGCCCTGCCCCACTGGACCCTAGGTTCAGCTTGGCCTGGCGGGGAGGTCTTGCCCTAGCTCACTCCTTCCCCTAGTGGCAGCAGGCTGGCTTGGGTGGAGTCTCCTGCACACCCTCTGCCCCGGGGGTCAGCCTGGCATAGGGCTCTTGCTTGGGACGCTCACGCTGCAGGGTTGGCCCCGCTCAGGGGTCATGCTCCCCCGAGGGTCAGCCCTGCTTTGGAGGGCTCACGCTCCCCTCTGTGGGTCTGTCATGTTCTCTCCACACGGGTCAGCCCTGTGCAGGGGGGTCACTGTGCCCCTGGGGTGAGTCAGTCATGTTTGGGGGTCATGCTGCCCCATGGGGTGGGTAGGGCTTGCTCGGGGGGGGGGCTGTCTCACAGTGCCCCATGGGGTGGGTGGGGCATGCATGGGGGGTCATGCTTCGGGGTCACAGTGCCCCATGGGGTGGGTGGGGCATGCCTGGGGGTCACGCTCTGCCCAGTCCAGACCAGCCTAATCTGGATCCAACCTAACCAGCCCACACCTTTCCCTAAGGGCTCGTGCCAGCAACTGGCCAGCCAATCAGGGTGTGGCTTCCAGAGCCGCGCGACCAATCACCGCGCGGCAGGGGGGTGGGGACAGAGCGAGCCTGGAGCTGCCGTTTCCCCTTCAGTAGGGGAGGGGGAGGGAGCAGCGCGAGGCACCGTTGGTGGTTGTTACACTGCACGTGGCAGCCGCCTCTGCACACGGCCCCGCCCCCGGAACGCACGGAAGAACTGGCCACTTCTAGAATCTTCCAACGGGCCCCGCTGTGGGGGAGGCGCAGACAATGTCTCCCCAACCACTGCTGCCCCCCCATGTCACATGGCACAGAGACTCCCCAGTGTAACCCCCCCCCCAGCACAGAGATGTGCCCCCCACCCTGACTGCCCCCCAGTGGTAACCCTAGCACGTATCCTGCTCCCCCCTTGCACAGAGACAACCCCCCATTACCTCCCAGTGTAACCCCCCAGCAGAGACGTCCCCCCGCTCACCCACCCCTGACTGCCCCCAGTGTAACCCCCCACATACCCTGCTCCCCCAGCAGAGACATCCCCCCGCTCACCCACCCGACTGCCCCCCAGTGTAACCCCCCACGTACCCTGCTCCCACCAGCGCAGAGATATCCCCCCATTACCTCCCAGTGTAACCCCCCGGCAGAGACGTCCCCCCGCTCACCCACCTGACTGCCCCCCAGTGGTAACCCTAGCACGTATCCTGCTCCCCCCTTGCACAGAG
>NW_020686174.1:0-2025 GCF_002925995.2 Terrapene triunguis
TGGTACAGTGAATAACTAAAAACAATTTCATTCATATTGGTTCTACATTGTCCCCCTTTTGACCCTTCAATCCAGGGGTATTGAATGGGTCACACTTTATGCAATTGTTTTAAGGCTATATATTGGGAAACAATGTGAGCTTGTGGTTTTAGCTTAAAGTACAGCCTTTTCATCCAGCAGCACATACCACACATTATAATTAACATTAAGCTTATTAGAATAAAGAAAACAACAATTGGATGTAACATAATTGTTAAAGTTGAAGACCAGGAGGGGGACCATCCCTTTAAGATATTATACCAATGGTGCACCATGATTTGCTCTGCTTGTGCAGATACTCTTAATATTTTAGATCCCTGATGTAAAATAGCCAAACTGCGGGTTTGAACCTGGGTTTGTGTGGCTTCAGTCAGTTGGCTAATTTGTTTATTTTTCTGTATTAGTTTGTACAGATTTGTTTAATTGACTTTCAAAGTGAAGTTAAAGTTTAGAATATTACTGGTATTCAGCGTGTTAGTTTTTTTATTCTCATGAGTTGGAAAGTAATAGGTTAGGGTGGGAGTTTTTAACATAGTTATATTACACATACACTGTTTTACGGGCGGTTCTGAGATGTATTTGTCTTGCCATACAAGCCTCTCTAATCCAATGGCACAGGCACAACTTTTTCTATCAAAATACACTTTTGTGGTACCGTTATTTAGTTTATTCCAGTAACAAGTTGCCAAGCTCTTATGTTGTAAGGAGCAGGGCTCTTCTAATTTTGGTAAGGTGGGACATACCCATTGTTGTGCAGTCCACCTGGAACACAAGCGATGGTCTATGATTTCCCCTTGTTCATTTAAATACATTCCCACCAATCGAGGAGCCCAAAGATGTCTGCCCTGAAGAACTGGGAGGGCTATGAAGGGCCATAGAGTAACTTCATATTTGTGTGGTTGGACCCGTATTACTTGTATAGTGATGTGCCCCATGAGGGTTGATGTGTACACGTTTGATTCCAGGGCCTTGTACCATCCAGAAACATAAGGGAGGAAAAGGTTATCTTTATGTCTTGTCAGCAGAGGAGTTAAGACTGTCATATCTTTAGCTCGTACCCAGTCCATTTCCCTTTCTGTCAGCATAATAGCTAATATTTGTTGTTCAGAACACCACAATGCTAATGCTGTTTTGTTCGTTATGTCCCTCATGGTGGCATATTGAGCCCAGAACGCCTGGTTAACATGTTTCCAAGTATGCCATTGCAAGTTCATTGTGTCTACCCCAGTCTGCACCAATTCAGCGATCTGGTGCTCTTGTCCTTGGGCAATAGTACGATGCAATGTTTCTACCACACTGGCCTTATTTTTCAGTGCTTCTAGATCTACCGAATTTAGAATTCCGGTCCCTGCTCCTATACCTCCTAACAAGGTATCTGTTATCCCTCGTCGCTGACGAGGGAGGGGATGTTCTGGTTGTAAGGATTTGAACCATGCTTCAAAGAGCGGGGAGCTATAGTGTGCACATTCTGGCCGACTTAGAGTTAAATTATTCCTGGTTCAGTTTATTGAAAGGTGAAGGGTTACAATTAATGGCGCCACTTGTGCTTTTATGGGAGGCTGCATCTTAAGCAAATGAGGACAGGGTATTTTTATGGGTTGTGGACCATTTAAAAACAGTACTGTTGTACTTCCTACTAATTTGGTTTCATTTACCCATACTGTTATTGTCCGGGTCTCTAGGGGTCCTGGTTTAAAGGGTGGGAATGTATGGTATCCAGGGAGGACGGGGTGACAATGATGATTGTGATCTACTATAGGCTGGGTAGGTGTGCTAACCTCGAATATACAATTATGGTCATAAGGTGTGATATTTACCCAGACATGTAATGTAAGTAGTTCAAAGGGTCCATGTAACGTATGGTTAGATATTGGTACAATTTGGATCTGGTTTCCAGTGGTAAAATTGAACCACTGGATCCCCCAATGCGCATTGGATATCCCCAAGGTGAATAATTGTGTCAGGAATCCCCAAAATAGTAACATT
>NW_020686174.1:2035-4273 GCF_002925995.2 Terrapene triunguis
TAACATAATTGTTAAAGTTGAAGACCAGGAGGGGGACCATCCCTTTAAGATATCATACCAATGGTGCACCATGATTTGCTCTGCTTGTGCAGATACTCTTAATATTTCAGATCCCTGATGTAAAATAGCCAAACTGCGGGTTTGAACCTGGGTCCGTGTGGCTTCAGTCAGTTGGCTAATTTGTGTATTTTCCTGTATTAGTTTGTACAGATTTGTCCAATTGACTCCCAAAGTGAAATTAAAGTTTAGAATATTACTGGTATCCAGCGTGTTAGTTCCTTTATCCTCATGAGTTGGAAAGTAATAGGTTAGGGTGGGAGTTTTTAACATAGTTATATTACACATACACTGTTTTACGGGCGGTTCTGAGATGTATTTGTCTTGCCATACAAGCCTGTCTAATCCAATGGCACAGGCACAACTTTTTCTATCAAAATACACTTTTGTGGTACCGTTATTCCAGTAACAAGTTGCCAAGCTCTTATGTTGTAAGGAGCAGGGCTCTTCTAATTTTGGTAAGGTGGGACATACCCATTGTTGTGCAGTCCACCTGGAACACAAGCGATGGTCTATGATTTCCCCTTGTGCATTTAAATACATTCCCACCAATCGAGGAGCCCAAAGATGTCTGCCCTGAAGAACTGGGAGGGCTATGAAGGGCCATAGAGTAACTTCATATTTGTGTGGTTGGACCCGTATTACTTGTATAGTGATGTGCCCCATGAGGGTTGATGTGTACACGTTTGATTCCAGGGCCTTGTACCATCCAGAAACATAAGGGAGGAAAAGGTTATCTTTATGTCTTGTCAGCAGAGGAGTTAAGACTGTCATATCTTTAGCTCGTACCCAGTCCATTTCCCTTTCTGTCAGCATAATAGCTAATATTTGTTGTTCAGAACACCACAATGCTAATGCTGTTTTGTTCGTTATGTCCCTCATAGTGGCATATTGAGCCCAGAACGCCTGGTTAACATGTTTCCAAGTATGCCATTGCAAGTTCATTGTGTCTACCCCAGTCTGCACCAATTCAGCGATCTGGTGCTCTTGTCCTTGGGCAATAGTACGATGCAATGTTTCTACCACACTGGCCTTATTTTTCAGTGCTTCTAGATCTACCGAATTTAGAATTCCGGTCCCTGCTCCTATACCTCCTAACAAGGTATCTGTTATCCCTCGTCGCTGACGAGGGAGGGGATGTTCTGGTTGTAAGGATTTGAACCATGCTTCAAAGAGCGGGGAGCTATAGTGTGCACATTCTGGCCGACTTAGAGTTAAATTATTCCTGGTTCAGTTTATTGAAAGGTGAAGGGTTACAATTAATGGCGCCACTTGTGCTTTTATGGGAGGCTGCATCTTAAGCAAATGAGGACAGGGTATTTTTATGGGTTGTGGACCATTTAAAAACAGTACTGTTGTACTTCCTACTAATTTGGTTTCATTTACCCATACTGTTATTGTCCGGGTCTCTAGGGGTCCTGGTTTAAAGGGTGGGAATGTATGGTATCCAGGGAGGACGGGGTGACAATGATGATTGTGATCTACTATAGGCTGGGTAGGTGTGCTAACCTCGAATATACAATTATGGTCATAAGGTGTGATATTTACCCAGACATGTAATGTAAGTAGTTCAAAGGGTCCATGTAACGTATGGTTAGATATTGGTACAATTTGGATCTGGTTTCCAGTGGTAAAATTGAACCACTGGATCCCCCAATGCGCATTGGATATCCCCAAGGTGAATAATTGTGTCAGGAATCCCCAAAATAGTAACATTTTTGCTTCCAGCGGAGTTCTCCTGTAAACGCTTGCGCAGTTTGTGAGAAGGAAATAAAATTGTTGATTAGTTTGTAATACCAGTCTTCCGGTTGGAGGCAATCAGCTGAAGCTTTCTAGATTCCTTATAAGGGATTCGATGCCAGTGATACCTACAAAGGGATGAAGCACATGCTATTAGGAAAACAGTTTTATTTGGGATACATGGACCCATTTAAGTTTACCATCTTTCTCAATGCGATATACCAGAGGACTGAGACGGTCAACTATGGAATATGGACCCACCCATTTAGATTCTAAGGTGTGATCCTTCTTACCCAATTTTAAATACATTACTTGATTTCCAACTTCCCATAAAGTGGGTTCATTGGTTCTTTGTTTTTGCATTTTTTCATTTATATGTTCAATAGCCTGATTGATCCTGTACTGTAATGTGGTTTTATCCTCTTGTAATTGTTTTAGCCA
>NW_020686174.1:4283-9971 GCF_002925995.2 Terrapene triunguis
ATTCTGGTTGGCTGTAGGATGATCCTCTGGGTGTATAGTAAAATGTTCAGGATCAATCATTAACTTCATTGGTTGACCAAAAAGAATTTGGTATGGCTGGATCTTAGTTCTCAGCCTGTTACTACTGCGAATGGCAGCTAAGATCAGAGGTAGTTTCTCAGGCCAGTCCTTACCAGTATGGTTTACTACTTTTCGCAGTGCCTCTTTAATTGTGCGATTCATCCTTTCCACCTGGCCAGAGGACTGGGGTCTGTATGGAATGTGAAATTTCTGGGTGATCCCTAGGGCTTGTAACATCATTGTGAAAATTTGTCCCACAAATGCACTTCCATTATCTGAGTCTATGACCTCAGGGGTTCCGTATCTGCACACCACTTCAGTGAAGAGCTTTTTAGCTGCAGTTCTAGCACTGTTATCCCTAGTGGGGAATGCTTCCACCCATCCTGAAAATGAATCTATAATAACCAGCAAATATTGGAATCCTTCTTTACTTCTAGGCAACTTATCAATAAAATCCATTTGTATTCTGTGCCATGGTCCCAACCGTCTCTGGTGCATCATTGGTTGCCAGTGCGGGGGACGAGCTTTGTCCTTTGCACAGCGCACACAATTTTGCACCCACGTTTTTACATCATCCTCCACCCCTTCCCAGTCTGCTACCTGCCTTAGCCTCCTTAAGGTCCCTTCTGTTCCCTCATGCATGAACTGATGTGCCACGTTGATTAGCTCCTGCCGTTCCGTCTTTCCCGGAGTCCGGCTGCAATGATTATTCACATCACTAGATGGCAGCAGAGTGTCAGAAATGCGCTTGCCAGCGCGGTTCTGACTTCTAGTTACAGCCGCTACGTTCTGCTGCCGGGCGATAGCATCGGCTCGGCTGTTCCACGTGGCTTCAGCACTGAGCTCTCTGCTGTGCGCTTTAACGTGCCGGATTTTTAACTGATTTGGGTTCCTTGTCACCCAAGCATGGATCCATTTCCATTTGTCTAGGTACGCTATCTCCTTCCCATCTGCCCCCTGCCAATTATTCCGTTGCCAGTCAAACATCCAATACTGTATGCCTTTTACACAAAAATCACTGTCTGCATAGATATAGATTGGTCTGGGAGAGGTTTCATATAACTTTAACACTTGATATATAGCATGGAGCTCCGCATGTTGTGCTGAGCCCTGATTCAAATACCCTTGAATCACTTCCTCCTCTAAGTTTATAGCAGCATATTTAATATACCGTTTCCCTTTAATTACTACCGAGCTGCCATCAGTAAACCAGATATGCTTTTCCTGCCCTACTGTGTCTAAATCCCTTAAGGGGGGTGCCTCTACCAGTGCAATTCTCTGTTCCAAAGTAATCTCGGGACATTCATGCTTAGTCCCTTTTTCAATTAAAGCATGAGTCAATAAATCAGGTTTAGATACTGTTTCGGTAACGACCCCTCTATTGACCAGGATGAGGGTCCATTGAGCCATGCGTGTATTGGAGACCTTACTCCCGATCAATTTGCCAGATAAGATATATTTGAGAGGAGTATGAGTACTTTGAATTGTAATAGGTGCTGTGCTCGTGAGAGGTTCAAAAGACTGGATTGCCCAAACGGCTGCTAAACATTCACGCTCACAAGGGTCAAAATTCAGCTCAGCACCTTGAAGTTTTTTAGAATCGTATGCTACAGGCACTAGTTTGCCTTCCTCATTGTTTTGTAGGAGAGTAGCTGCCAATGCAACCTCATTTGCAGCTAGTCTGATAACGAAGGGTTTTGATTCATCAGGGAAGCGTAAAGCCGGGGCTGAGACAGCCTTTCGTTTTAAGGTATTTAAGGCGGAATCTTGTTCTGGTCCCCATTCCCATTGTGTCTTTTTCTTTAATAACTTCCATAAGGGAAGTGTGATCTCTGCATATTTATGGATATGTGGCCGTAGGAAATTGAACCCACCCAGCAGAACTCGTAAAGAGTGCACATCTGTAGGGGCAGGCATATCCAGTAATGCTTTCACCTTGCGCTGATCCACTTGCCTCCCCTCCTTCCCAATCACTATACCTAAGTAAGTGACCTGTGGTTGCACCAATTGTGCTTTTTCTAAATTAACCTTAAACCCTGTTTCTTGGATTAATGCCAAAACATTTTCAGTAAGTTTTTGTACTTGTTCCCTGGTGTCCCCAAAAATCAGAATATCATCAACATAGGAGAAGACAAATGATCTTTCCTGCTGGTTCAGACGATCCAACATATCTACCACATGTCTGTGTGCAATAGTGGGGGAATCTTGAAAACCCTGTGGTAGTCTGCAAAACGTAAATTGTTGGTGGTTTATGGTGAATGCAAACCTATCCTGAGACTCTGGGTGTAGGGGTATAGCAAAAAAGCAGTTAGCCAAATCGATCACTGAGAAGTATTTGGAGGTGGCTTGTACTTTCTGTATAACCTGTGTCATGTCTGCTACAATTGGGGCCATGGGTACAGACCCTTTATTAATCCTCCTATAGTCTATAGTTAACCGCCAGGACTTTCCGTCTGCCTTTAGAACTGGCCACACAGGAGAGTTAAAAGGAGAGTTAGTTTTTCTTATAACTCCCTGTTGTTCCAAGTCCTGTACAGTTTGTATCAGTTGGACTTCTGCTTCCTTTGGGTAGGGGTATTGTTTTTGAGGGGGTACCAATTCACCTACGATCTTAACACAGGCATTGATCTTTCCACAGTCTGTTTTACTTTGAGTCCAGACCGTGGGGAATTTTGAGCGCCACTCCTCGGCTTGCTCTGTAGTGAGAGCAGCCACAAGTTTACCTCCCCCTTTGGTTACAATGAGATCCTGCTTTTCCTGGGGAGAGCAGTTGGAGGGGATTTCTAATTTCCATAATATGCCTTCAGGTAAATCGATTATTATGTTGTTTTGATACAGCCAATCTGCTCCTAAAATAATTTCGTCAGTCATGTCAGGGGTCTGGATTAAATTTCCTTTTGTTTTAAACCCTTGTATTGAGAATGGGACCTGTGCCCATTCCCAGCCTGTGCTTGGCTTTCCCTGAAAAGATTTTAAAGTGACTTGTTTTACTCTCTCCCCTGCCTGTGGAGCGGTTTTAATTAAAGAGACAGCAGCCCCAGTATCAATCAAAGCTAGTGCAGGAGCGCGGTTCTCCTGCTGGACATAAATGTGCGGTCTCCCTCCAGAGTCCCAGAACATTTTACCGATGAGCCCCCATTGCTGCGCTCCTGTATTATGTGGGGTGCTCATGTCCAGCAGGCCCCCCTAGTCCCGGTTGCTCGGGGGGGCACTTGTGGCTATGCTAGTTACACGCTCCTGATTCTCTTGTGCTTGTAGGGCTTCTTGGACTAGAGCTCGAGTTGGGGCTTTGTCCCAGTGCTCCCAACTACCTCCCTGTCGCATTACTGCCCGCCAGGCCAATTGGCGGATCGTGGAGTCATAAGTATTCTGTCCCTCACCCTCAGCTCTTTGGAAATTATCATTTTTTTCAGAAGGGCGGGGGTTTGAGCATGAATAATGTCCCCGTGGCTTATGATTTCCCCGTCCGCGGTAGCGACCTCGGGAGCCCCCTATTCCCATATTACCACTCTCATTGGAATAAGTTATTTGCTCAAGCGCGGCCACAAAGGGAGCCCTTTCTTTTTTTATTTGGAATGCGGGGCCAGAATGAGTGGTGATCTGTTTGATCAGATCTCGGAGCTCAGTCATGCTCCCGGGCTGGTTAGGTGCCCAGACGCTGAGCTTATTAGCATAGTAAGGGAGAAGAGTCGCAGCACAGTCCCTCAGGGCGTCTGTGCCGTATGCTACAGTGTCAGGGTTATTTGCAGGGGCTCCTTGGGCATCTTCAGGGCGGGTGATGCCTGCCATGACCTGCATAAGTCCCCAGCGGGATAGGTACCCTTCGGGGTCTTCATTAGGTTCCTGCATCATGCTAGCCGCCTGTATCATTAGATGTCGGCGACCCATTTGTTCCCCTAAGCTTGCAAACAGGGGTAGGAAAGTATTGTTCTCCCTGTTTTCTCTTATCACCCGATCAATGACTCCCTGCAATTCGGGTGCTGCACAGGCGGTCATGAGGCGTTTAAGCTCAGGGACTGTTAAATCTTCTCTGCCTGCCAATTGCAGCACACGCAGAGTCCATTTTGAGAAATTTTCCCGGTTAAGGGGTCCAAGCATTTTTGCCATTGCTTGGAGATCAGCTGCTGATACGGGGACGGTTGTAGTAGCTGTGCTAGTCCCTGCATCTGTGTTTGTTCTTGTTACAGTAATTCTGTTAATGGCTGCAACCGGCCCCTGGGGCTCAGGATTGCTGCTCCGTATCTCTCTTTCCCACACCTCGCTAGATTCCCTCGGGGCATCTTCCCAGTCAGGGACGTCACTCTGGGGATCAAAGTCCCACTCTCCTGCCGTTACCGCTGCTATCTGGCGGTTTGCAAATCCCAGCCTTTGTTTAAGGTGCTGGATAAGGGACTCGCATCGGCTGTGATTAGCGGGGAGAGCTTTACTTTGTTCTATGGTTAACCTCTTGACCATGCCTTGCAATACTTGATTCTCTTTTTCTATTTTTTCCTTTTCCCCGACCTGTTCCTCTAACTTCTTTTCTCTTTGTTTGCCCTCCCTGATTGCCTCCCGGAGAGGGTCTAACTGGCTTTGCACCCCTGTCGCTACCACTTTCCATCTGTCTGCCTCTTTTTCCATATGAGTGAGTTTTTCATGCAGGGAGGCATTCTCCTCCTGGCAAGATGCCAAGCGGGAGTATAAATCCCTGCATGCGTCCCACAAAAGCCAGATTGCTGCTGAATCCCTTTTAGTTGGAGTAGGCTTGTACAGGATTATATACCTTGCCAGCCTATCCTCCAAATCTGAAATAGTACACACATCTCCCAGCCCCCCTTCCGTCCACGGGCTGTGTCCAAACCTCTGTAGTACTTGTTTAAAGGGTGTGGGCTCTTGGACAAAAGACAGCGTTCCCTGTTTTTCTCTAAAGATGTCTGTAGACTGTGTCTTCCTAAACATTTTCCCTAACAAGTGTGCCATAGCCAAGTACAACACAGGAAACCGAGCTGATAAATATCAGAACACTATAACCTCCAATTCCTAAAGGAGTGACTTACAAATAGCAATTTCCCTTTTTAACTCCTGAAGGAACAACTTAACCCTCTCTGGGCCAGAGGGAGAGACACTAAGTCTCCCTCTGTATTACTCGTCTGCTACCACCGAGGGTTCATACACCAATTATACAAATCCTTCCCCGGATCAGATCCTTCCCCGGATCAGAGTGAGAAACACTAAGTTCTCCTCTTTAGCTCAGTCTTGCTATGGCTGAGGGTGTATGTACCTCTATAACACAATTTAAACCTAAACTCCTATATCCTTCAGAGTTTGGTTAATCCTTCCCCGGATTATGTACCTTTATCACACAATTTAAACCTAAACTCCTATATCCTTCAGAGTTTGGTTAATCCTTCCCCGGATTATGTACCTTTATAACACAATTTAAACCTAAACTCCTATATCCTTCAGAGTTTGGTTAATTAACTGAAAGTTTACGGTCTTTTTCCTCTAGTGCCAGGCTTGCTAAAGCTGGCGGTGTGCACACCACTTTTATAATAACTGTGGATTCTATGCTTGCTCCCCCTTTCGCATTCTCCACCAATAATGTTGTCCCACAAACTTACACAGGATCGTTTTAGGGGTCAAGACAAA
>NW_020686175.1:0-7037 GCF_002925995.2 Terrapene triunguis
CTCACTGGGTAGCCTTCCAGCTAGGACCACTCCCCCAGCTTAATGATGCTCCTATTGTCTTTCAAGAGATCTTGCTGCCCTGAGTAGAGATGGGGGAAGGGAGGGGAGGTGGCCAGAGCCCTTCCCCCCCCCCCGCTTCTTATACTCAGAACCTTTATACTGGAAAAGTCTTTAGTGGGTCATGGGGTCAGGGAACTCCATGGCATAAGTGAGCTCCACCCTGTGCTACAGATGAATTGCAAGTTTCTTTGTTTACCCCTTTCTTCCTATTGGTGGACGGCCAAATAAGAGTTTTCTAACACGGACAGTCAGTCCTTTGTTGTCTCTGAGGAGTTAGTCTGTGGGCGTTCCCCAGAACTATGCCATATTTCAGTAACAAACAGGGTTACCCTACGTCTGGGTTTTCCCAAAGGGAGTCTCTTTTTTGAGCCTGCTCAGTGGAGATTTCCGGTAACAACAAATGTCCCCGTAATTTGCAGAGCAGACAGGCTGCAGCTCAAAAAGAACCCCCGATTGGTCCACTTCCCAATTGGTCCATTCCTCTGCATCCATAGCCAATTGGTGCATTCCCCTGCATCTGATTGATTGCTGCCGGATCCTGCCCACCCAGGCCCCAGCTCCCAGCCCAGGGGAGGGGTCCTGCAGGAAGGTGCTGATTGACAGCTGTCGCTGCGTTCTGGGCTTGTGCCAGCGCCCTGCTGCTGTGACAGGACTGACACTGCCCTCATGTAACCGGGTGCAGACTCACCACCGCGGCGCCTCCTGCTGGTCATCCAGGGAATTCTCTCAGTCCATCAGCAGGGCACCCTCCTCCAGGGTCGCCTAGAGGGGGGGACATGTGGGGCAATTTGCCCCAGGCCCCCAGCCCCACAGGGGCCCCCAAGAGAATATAGTATTCTATAATATTGCAACTTTTTTTATGGAAGGGGGCCCCAAAATTGCTTTTCCCCAGGCCCCCTGAATCCTCTGGGTAGCCCTGCCCTCCTCTGGTGATGTCTCACGCTCTGTCACTGCTTCGCTGTCTCCATCTCTTCGGAATCTGGATCCGCATCGCTCCTGGACCACAGTGTCCTCTTCAAGGTACAGCCCTCCGGCTGTGCCCCAAACTCCGTTCTCCCCCTTCTGGGGTGTAAAGGTTTGCTTTAGTGGGACACTACTGAGAGTATGCAATTCAGGATGAACTGCTGAGAGAGAGGGCAGGCACAGCCCAAGACTGGTAGTCCTTCACTCACAAGGTACACCAAAAAGCGAACTTCTGTGCCATCACTCTGGCTAACAAAGTCAGAGAAGCAATTCCCTCAGATACTCCAGTCCCCTTGTATCGGGATGAGTGGTTATTAAAACCAGTGTCCCCTGTTATAGGATCTCCCGATCCCAAAGGATCAGCTACACAGCCAGGTCAATATACAAATCAGATCTTACCCTGAAATCATGCTGTTGCCAATCCTTTAGTATCTAACATTTAAAGGTTTATTAATAACAAGAAAGGTGAGAGTTAAAATTGGTCCAAGGAATCAAACACATACAATAATCACAAAGCTCTTGATTCAGGCTTATAGCAATGATGGAATAAACTGCTGGCTTAAGTCAAGTTTCTGGCTACTTCCAAATCATTAGAAGGACCTCTGTTCCCTGGTTGGAACGCTCCCATTCGTATAAGTGCATAGTCCAGAGGTTTGAGGAGCAGAGAAGCTGGAGCAGGACAGAGGTAAGATGGAGACATTTCCAGGACCTTTTATATCTTGTGTCATGTGGAGGGAATCCCATTGTTCTTACTGTGGAAAAGAACAGTAACAAGATGGTGTCCAGTCACATGAGCCATCACATGAGCAAATCACCCGTCCATGCATGACTCAGTTCTTTACAGGTAGACGCCATGGCCCGCATGCTAGTTTGAATGTTCCCAGGCAGGCTCATCAGATGTGGATTGGCATCTCCCAAGGCCCATTGTCAGTCATGTACTTCTTGATGGACCCCTCAATTTGAATAGTCCCATCACAATACGATGGCCAAATGCTTCACTGGTGCAAACATAGAACAGTGGTTGCAACAATGATCTATATGTTCATATTTTAATCAGATCACGTCATACAGGGGAACCAGCAGCCCTTAGTCCCTGCTTCCAGCCTCTCGCTGTGGTGACAAACTGCAGCCCCTAGTCTAGCCCTTCCCTCAGGGGCAAACTGCAGTTCTTTGATGGGCCGCTCTCTTTGGCAGCAAATGGGACAGGATCAGGCCCGCTTGCTTCTCTGGGCCCCACCCCCAGGACCCTCAAGCAGCAGCACTTACTGCCTCTCCTCCAAGTTCTGCTGCTTACTTCTTTATCCCTGGGCCACTTCCCCTGTAGCTCCAGCACCTTCCCTGCCCCCTGTCGGGGATTCAGTCTGGCAGCCAGTCAGGCTGGAGCCCCGCTTGCTCTCCTGACCTGACCTGACTCCACCCCGCACCGCTGTTCCCGACACTTCCCTTTATAGACAGCTAGTCCTTTTCCCTCAGGCTGGAGAAAGAGACTGCTCTCTCTTTTGCAGAATAGTCCTCTTTATATGGCCCTCACTGGCCCTTATTGGCTGCTCCATCAAGCCTTCTTTCCATTGGCTCTCTCTGCAAGCCCTCCTCTCATTGGCTGGGCTTTGCACAGCCTCACCAAGGGCTGCTTTAACCCCTCTTCTCACAGAGTGGGAAACTGCACCACCTCACCTTGTGAATACCCCCACTGCATCCCCTCTAGCACCCACAACTCTACTCCCACCAGCTCACCTCTCCCCAAGCTCCCATCTTCATCAGTGTCCTTTTTGGGCACGTGGGATATGGTCACCCTAGCAACAAACATACAGTAAAATCTCACCATTCTACATGCACTGGTGTTACACGCATTTCAACGGCAGATCATGAGTTTTCCAAGGATCCCTCATCAGACCTACATTGTACACAATATATCAGAACCATACATAAGTGGTGAACATGGGGCATGGGGGGCAAAGAGAGTCTCTGTCATCCCAGCACAGGCCACTGCGGTAGATGGGGAGGGGGTGACCAGCTGGGCTGTCAGGTTCCTCATCTCCCTCTGGCCTCAGTGATGGGGGTCAGCCTGGCTTCAAGGCTGCCCTGGTCTGTTGACATCCCCGGCTCCCTTCTTGCCTGAGCCCAAGTTTGGCATCTCAAGAATAGGGAGACGCTACCGCCTCCCCTATCATTGTTTGGGGTGTCGTTCATGGACCTTTAGAGTTCAGGGGCAGCTTCACACAACACTCTCAGTCCAAGTCGAGTCCCTCTCTGGTACCGATGCAGCGAGTTCAGTTCTCAGCCTCAGCTGTCAGGCTCGGAGGAGCAAAACCAGCAGTTTCCCAGCTCTGTTCCCCCAACCTCTCCCCGTCCCAATAGCATCTCTGCAGGGATCAGGCAGTGTCGTGGAAATTAACCACCCCTTGTGTTTGGATCAGACAGCCTGAGGCTCCTTTATTGTAATACAAGCATGCAGGGAGAGACAGTTGCACCGAGCTGCTCTGCAAAGATGAAAAAAATAAAAGCTTACATAGATTTGTAACAATATTCAGATAAGCACACTTCCTCATTCATATTTCCTTATTAGGAACACAGCAAAAACAAGTTGTCCAGTTTTAACAAGTTCTTTTGCGGTTAACGGCTTTCTTAAGATTAGCTGTTGCACCTGTGTTTCTCGGAGCTCCCTCGGCAGTAACTTCCATTTCAGTAACTTCCGTTTCAGTCTCTGCCTGTCGCATTCTGCATCTAGCTCTCACCCTCAGTGTTCATGCTGAGAGATACTGATCATTGTCATTGTTCAAACCACACACAAAAATCTCACAACAAAGGGTTAGAGAAACATTAACAACTAGGCAGCTGCAGCGGCACAGGAGCCAGCAAACTGAGCTGTAAACAGGGGAGTTTCAGTGGGAGTTTGCGGGGGAGACTAAGGCTAGGTCTACACTACAGCGGGGGGTCAACCTAAGATATGCAACTTCAGCTACGTGAATAGTGTAGCTGAAGTGGCGTATTTTAGGTCGACTTACCTGGCTGTGAGGACGGCGGCAAGTCGACCGCTGCCACGCCGCCGTCGACTCCGCTACCGCCTCTTGCCGCGGTGGATTTCCGGAGTCGCCGGTAGAGCCATCAGGGATCGATTTTATCGCGTCTTCACTAGACGCGGTAAGTCGATCCGCGATAGACCGATTGCTACCCGCCGGATCAGCGGGTAGTGAAGACGTGCCCTAAGAGAGCTAGGCAGAAGAATAGACAGGTTAGTGAAGGGAGTGCGTGGTGTTCTGCCGGGGGCCGGGGGGCGGTGGGAATGGAGCCACAAGGACTCCTCGTTCTTTTTTTAGAGGAAGGAGGGAATCTCTCGCACTCACCCCATCGCCCTGAAATAGCACAGAAGCTAAAACACCACATTTTACTGTCCCTGCTCCCCACTATTTTAGCATTTAGTTAATTCTGGTGCATAAGGGGTAAAATGTACAAAACTAAATGCTTTTCAGCACAGCCTGGTGTAATGTGAGACTATCTGGGAATGAGACAATTTGGCCCCAAAGGGGGAACTCAGGGACTAGCAATCACTCTGCTAACGGGAGATCGGGAGGGTCAAAAACTGTTCCCGGCAGGCTACGCAGCTGCACGCAGGCTATCGAGGGCCGTGGAGGCAGGCAGGGAGAGGAGCCCCTCCCCAGGCTTGGCCCAGGTCCACCGGAGCTGCTGGGGAGAGGAACCCCTCCCTCAGCCCGGCTCAGGATCACAGGAGCCGCCGCGGCTGGGGAGAGGTGCCTCTCACCTGGCCCCGAGCTGCAGTGGTAAGAGAGGGCTGGGGGGTGTCCTCTCCCCACCACAGTCTGCACCCCAAACTCCTTGTAAGGGAAAATCCAGTGGCATCCACACCTTATAGGCCCAAGCCTCATGTTAAGCTGCCACGGTCAGCTCGCTTAAATGAACAATTTTGCAATATTCCTTACAGTCGCCGTTTAACTGCAAAAGGACAGACAGTAAATAACAGGAAAGGCCTAATATGGGAAGAATTTAAGTTTGCTCCAATCTGTATTGATTTTGCACTATTTTTAGTAAGGAAATAACAAGGAAATGTGTGCAACCTTCAGGGCCGGCTCCAGGGTTTTGGCCGCCCCAAGCAGCCAAAACCAAAAAGCCGCGATCGCGATCTAAAAAAAGACGCGATCGCGATCTGCGGCGGCAATTCGGCCGGAGGTCCTTCACTCCCAGGCGGAGTGAGGGACCATCCGCCGAATTGCCGCCGAATACCTGTAACTGCCGCCCCTGTCCGGAACGGCCGCCCCAAGCACCTGCTTGAGAAGCTGGTGCCTGGAGCAGGCCCTGGCAACCTTGTGTAACTAGTTTGTCGTTTTAAGCTTTATAAGCCTGTCTGTAACCAGCTTCGGGGAGGCTGTTTCCAACAGCGGTCCTCTCCTGCGCGCTTGTAATCAATAAAAGGCCTCAGGCTGATCTGATTGAAAAACACAACGCGTGGATTGATTTTTCCACAACACCCTCAACCCCAGCCCCTGCCACAGCCCGCACACCTAGCCAGAGCCCTCACCTTCCCACACCCCATCCCTCTGTCCCAGCCCTGAGCCCCCTCCCACACTCCGAACCCATTGGCCCCACCCTTACCACATGAATTATGTTCTGTACACCAGTATGGAGATGATGTGTGTCATACTGGTGCATATAACGAAATTCATGCCGCACATGGATGTAAAAAATGAGGGAACACTGGTCAGAACACATCAGATGCTCAGAGTGAGTTTACACTACGAAATCTGGTGGAGGGTCACAGAGATCTGCTGGCTAATCCCGACCACACCTCCTAGCGTAGCCAGAACTTCAGAGGCTGATGCTGCGGAGGCAGAATCTCCAGGCCTCCCACAATAGGCCCTGTGGGAATCAGTCCCTCTCAGTGGAGCTGTCTGAATGCAGGTGGGGGCAGAGGGGCGGAGTGAGGAGAGGCAGCACCTCTCTACCCCTGTGCTCTCCCTCGCCTCTTATCCCATGATCCCCAAACACTCGATACCCCAGCACCCAGCTCCTCCTGCTTCCCAGCTCCACCAGCCCCAACAACCATTCAATCCCCAGTGACCTCCCCAGAACCCAAAGCCCTGGTCCCTTAACATTTGATTCCCCCAGAGCCCAGCACCCTGGGGGGATTCGGGGAGGGGAAGAGTTACCAGACCCCAGGGACACTCCCCCTGCAGGGAACAGCTCCAGGTCAGTGGGGGAGCCCAGCCCAGGGGCTGGTAGAAGATGGGGGGTGGGGACAGAGGTCTAGAGTGAAGGTGGGGCCTGGCCCAAGTGTCCTTCTCCTCATCTCCATGCAGGGGGATTCTGGCTGGGAGGGGAAGGGAGAGGAGGGAACTTCAGCCAGGCAGAGGGAGCGGCTGGAGGAGTTTCTCTCTCTCCCTTCCCCCATCTGTGGCCCATCAGCTCAGGAGCCAGGGCTGCAGCAGGGAGGAGGGGCTGATCGGGGCTTCTCCTCCTCTGCCTGGGGTTTGCTTAGACCAGGCAGAGCCAGAGGGTCACTGACCAGCTGATTCTCAGCTGATGCTGGATCCTCACCCCAGCCATGGGCAGCTGGATGCTTGGGAGCCAAAAGCCCCTGACGTGTGTGGGAACGAGGAAATGGGGTTGTTCCTATGGCCTAGTCAGGGCCCTGAGAGAATTTCCCTGCTGTGTGAGGGAGTCTCTGATGTCCAACATGGTGTTAGCTCCACTTGGAGCATTTTCAGCACTGAGAACATCTCAGCGGTTTCTTCCCTGTACGGATTTCTAGATGCTTGATACTCCGGGAGCACCTAATGAAGCTTCCCCCGCATTCAAGGCCTCTCTGCTGTGTGGGTCACTGAGGTGTGAAGTCAAATTGAATCTTTTCCTGCAGTCCGGCTATTCCTAGGGTCTCTCATACCTCTGTGGATTCTCTGACTTTTAATGAGGGGTGATCGCTGAATGAAGCTTTCCCCACAGTCCAAGCACTGGTGAGGTCTCTCTCCTGTGTGGATCCTTTGATGTGTTACAAGGGCTGA
>NW_020686176.1:0-580 GCF_002925995.2 Terrapene triunguis
GAATTCCTGGAAGGTCCCGGATGCCAGCCCAGAGGTACTGGGGAGGGGCCCTGCTGCCGTCCTCTCACACGGCTCAGAGGGAGGGGGAAGGCATGACACCCCCCTGGGCTCCGCTAGTGCCCAGAGCCCTTCACCCCCGTGCAGCGTGTTCCTGACCCTGCCAGGAGCAGCCCAAGCTGGGGTGTTTGCGGCGGCCGGTGGAGATGCTTCTCCCGCACAGGAGCAATGCGTGCTCAGAAGGGGGAGTGCCCGGGGGCTGCATGGGGTGAGCTGGGGGTGCTCCCCCGTGCGGCTCCGGGGGGACTGGGCTGATGGCGGAGGCTGGGGGTGCTCCCCCCGTGTGGCTCTGGGGGGCATTGGGCTGATGGCTGGGGGTGCTCCCCCCGTGCGGCTCTGGGGGGCGCTGGGCTGATGGCCGAGGCTGGGGGTGCTCCCCCCGTGCGGCTCCGGGGGAACTGGGCTGATGGCTGAGGCTGGGGGTGCTCCCCCCGTGTGGCTCTGGGGGGCATTGGGCTGATGGCTGGGAGTGCTCCCCCCGTGTGGCTCTGGGAGGCGTTGGGCTGATGGCTGAGGCGGGGGG
>NW_020686176.1:680-1085 GCF_002925995.2 Terrapene triunguis
GAGGCTGGGGGTGCTCCCCCCGTGTGGCTCTGGGGGGCATTGGGCTGATGGCTGGGGGTGCTCCCCCCGTGCGGCTCTGGGGGGCGCTGGGCTGATGGCCGAGGCTGGGGGTGCTCCCCCCGTGCGGCTCTGGGGGGCACTGGGCTGATGGCCGAGGCTGGGGGTGCTCCCCCCGTGCGGCTCCGGGGGGCACTGGGCTGATGGCTGGGGCTGGGGTGCTCTGGGACTGATGGGGTTTCTGCTCTGCCCGGGTGCAGCTCCCGTGCCAGGACGCGGCAGAGGCGGGACACAGCTGCGACATCGCAGAGGCCAGCACCGTGAGGCAGGAGGCGGAGGCCGTGTGCCGGAAGCTGCTGGCCAGCCCCTTCAGCCAGTGCCACTCTGAGGTCAGGGGATGGCAGTACC